>NC_058131.1:147467020-147533229 GCF_016433145.1 Gracilinanus agilis
TATAATTATTATTATTATTATTATCTTTCTTCTTGGGAAGGGGAAGAGGGAAGAGAGAACATAGATTGTTCCTTTTTTTGTTCCATAGATCCAAAAGATTGTTCCATATCTTTTCCTATTCTTTTAAAAAAAAAAGATTTGGCTGGAAGAAGGCACAGTATACCCCCTCCTATATCCTCCCTAATTCTCCTCCAAACAATCCTAAATTAAAGCCTTACACCAAATTTTCCAGGAGAGAATCAACATACCAGACAAAAGCAGACTAGAAGACCAGTATGAGAACTCACTTGGGTGTGAGGGGAACAAAGTCTGAGCAGGCAGCAGCAAGAGCAGATTATACTCCAGTGGGCCACAAGAGTTTCTGACCCCTAAATACATAGGCCTCAACCTGATACAAACCTCCTGTAAGTCTCTACCCCAAGGGGCTGACCAGCAACATGGCTCTACCCCTGGGGCCAGTCAGCACTGAAATTCCACCTGCTGGGGCTATATAGCAGGAAGATTCTGTTCCAAATTTGTCTGACAATTTCTGCTCCTAGAGCTGTCCAGCAGTGAGTCTCTGCCTCAATAGAACCCAATAGTGATGTCTCCCACCAGTGCAAGGACATGGTGAGAATTCCCATCAAAGCATACCATCAGGGAGTCATCCTACTAGCATAAGCCAACAGCTAGATCTTGAGGCCTGGTGCAAACAAGAAGCAAAATTCTAAATCTCATCATAAGAAATTAGACAAGAAAAAGGGATCAAAGGAATTGGAGTAGATGATGAAGAAATAAAATTATTAATTTTTGCAGATGACATGAAGCTATACTTAGAGAATCCTCGAGATTCAACTAAAAAACTAGTTGAAATAATTTACAATGTTAGCAGAGTTGCAGGATTTTTAAAAAAATCCTTGTAAGTCATCAGTATTTCCTTATATTACCAACAAAGTCTGGCAAAAAAAAAGAGAAAAATAAGTTCCATTTAAACTACAGATAATATAAAATGCTTCAGTGTCTACCTACCAAGACAAATCCAGGAATTAGAAAAGTATAGAATAGTCTACATATCAGATCTATGGATAAGGGGAGAATTTATTAGCAAACCAGAAATAAAAAGCATTAAAGAATGTAAAATAGATAATTGTGATTATGCTAAACTGAAAATTCTTTGCACAAACAAAACCAATGCAACCAAGATTAGAAAGAAAAAAGGATAAAGCTGGAGGGAAAGTTTTACCATAAGTATTTCTGATTAAAGTTTTATTTCTCAAATATATAGAAAATGGAGTCAAATTTATGTGAATACAAATAATTCTCCAATTGCTAAATAGTCAAGGGTTATGAATAGGCAGTTTTCAAATGAAGAAATAAAGGCTATGTAATCACAGTTAAAAATGGTCTAAATCACTCATTAAAATGCAAATTAAAACAACTCTAAGGTACCACGTCATGCCTATTATTTTGGCTAAGATGATAGAAAAGGAAAATCATAAGTGCAGGATGGGATGTGGGAAAATTGGAACACTAACATACTGTTGATGGAGTTGTTCACTTATCCAACCATTCTGTAGAGCAATTTGGAACTATATCCAAAAGGCAATGCCACTACTAGGTCTATATGTCAAAGAGATTTTTAAAAAGGGAAAAGGATCTCTTTATACAAAAATATTTACAGCAGTTCTTTTTGTGATAGCAAAGAATTAGAACTGGAGGGCATTGTCCATCAAATGGGGAATGGCTGAACAAATTGTGGTATATGATTGTCATGGAATACCACTATGCTATAAGGAATGATGAGCAGGATACTTTCAGAAAAAAAAGCAAATGGAAAGACTTACATGAAGCAATACAAAGTTAAGTGAGCAGAACCAGGAGAACATCATACACAATATGTGTAAGATATAGTAAAATGAACATTTAAGAAGGGCTTTAACTATTCATAGCAATTTAGTTATCCAAGAAAATCCTGAAGGACTCATGATGAAAAATGTCATCTGCCTCCAGAGAACAAACAGAAAGACTCTAAATACAGAATGGGACACACTATATTTCATTTTATTTCTTCACCTTTCTTATATTTGTTCCAATTTTCTTTCAAAAAATGACTAATATGGAAAGACATTTTACACTGTTACATATCTACGTCAGATTGACTGCTTTCCAAGATGGAGAGAAAGTAAGAAAGAAGGAGGATGAGAATTTGGCTTAAACTTTAAAAAAGGTTAAAAATTGTGTTTTCATAGAGTTGAAGAAAAAATACTCAAAACAGAAAAATTAGATAGTTGCTAATAAATACATTATCTTTCTTTTTTCCTTTTTCTACACTCCAAATCCTTATGTTTGAGCAAGAATATCTCAGGCTTAAATTGAATCAATTAATCAGTATCCAGTTATTAACTAATTTATTGAAGAATTATTTAAGGTCCTGATAATGTAGAAGAAAAAGTCAGTTTATATTATTTGAATCTTATGTTTGCCCTTTAGGTGAGAACTAAGAGACATCTTAGTCTCATTGGCAACCCATTTACATGTTTCCTCTTAGGTGGAGCTACATCCAGAGCAAACTATTCTCACCTTTGTCATTTTATTGTCTTTTAATTAACTTCTATTTCCAAAGATTCCTCTTTTTTTTACTGTAGGCCTAAATTAAAGAATCTGTGTCTTCTTCATAGTGTTTAAACTTACTGACTTTTTGTCTTATTATGCGTCCTTCTACTACCTGTTTGCAATTCACTAACTTTGTGTTCAGATTATTTTTCTCTCCTTATAAAATCCTATGGATTCTTTACAACACATATACAGTAACTAGGTTTTGGAATCAGTTTATTCTCTGACTTTTCTAGCAAGATATGAAATCTGATATTCATCAGAATCTTTGATATAGGCAGACCTATATTAATGACCTCTTCTTGTCCTGGGGCTAGATAGAGCAAGAAAAATGAAGAAGTGATCTAAGTTAGTAGTGAGTTGATGCTCAAGACAAGTTTATATTGAGCATATATCTGTCTTCTATAAAATGAAGTTATCATGCTAAGAATAATACATGCTTAGGCACTGAGAAAACAGGTAGATATCACTGCTGAATCACTTTTAATAATCTTTGAAAGACTATAGGTATAGCCAAGGTGGAGGAGTAACTAGGGCAGCAGTGTGCCTTTTCACCACAAAAATCCTCTCAAACCAAGAGTAAAACATCACAATAAAACAAATACAGGAATAAAAGAACCAACAAAGAGACAGAGTGAAACAACCTGAAAGAAAAGAAAAATCCAAAAGGTAGGCAGAGATCATTTGGGGAACTGAAGTGAGAGGGGAGCAAAGCTAGCATGAGACATAACAGCAAGTGAAGAGTAAGCCCAGAGCAAACCACAACCCCCACTGTCCACCAGATCTACTCTCACAGGTTCTGAAATTAATCCCAAGCTAAGTCAGACCCTGAGATCCTGCCAGGCAAATAGAGGTCCAAGCCAACTAATACCCCTTGAAATTGCAAATCTGTGGAGAAGTCCAGAGTCACAACCCAAAACAATCTTGGCTGAAGGGGGCTGATCCACTTGGGCCCAGAGTGAAGCCAGGAATCCAAGTCTGGGCTTGGGGTGAGGACATAATCCATGGATTGGGATGAGAACACAGCTCTCAATGGGAGCTTCTCCAGGATCTCTTTGCCCCAAACTAAGGGTGGAGCTCTAGGACAGGGAAATCAAGGGTGTGCCTGTTGAATCAAGACTACTCTGAGTCCAAAACCATGAACCTAAGCCTGGGGCTAAAATCTGATCAGCACCTGACCTGATCAAGTTTAGAGTGAAATCCAAAGCTTATACCTAAGCCTGAGGAAAGTCTTTAAACAATCAGCATCTCAAGGGTCAATTGAATCAACAGGAGGAGGGACTCTCAGAGTACTCAGCCATCAGACCATCTGATAAACTAGTAAAAAAACAGAAAATAACATTAAGGAAGGATTGAAGGTTAAGAGGGCAACCCAACTTCCCAGAAAACAGAGCTTACCTGTAATTAGATGGGGAAAATGAGCAAATAATCAAAAAAGCACCTAACTCTAAAAACTTTTTATGGGGACAAAGAGTAAGGTGAAGACATAGGAGGGGACAATGAAAACAAAGGAAACACACCCTAAGTCCAAAAGAAAAATATGGACTGCACACAGATTCTGGAAAAAGTCAAAAAACTTCAAAAACCAATTATTAGAGGTAGAAAAAAGTGGGGTAGAGAAATGAAAGTGATGCAAGAAGAAATAGGCCAATTGAAAAAGGAGAACAAAAAACTGACAGAGGAAAATCAGGTTTTAAAAATCAGAAAGACTGTGGAAAATGTTTTTATAATACCATAGCACCGGGAAAGGTGACACAAACAGATTATTTTTTAAGAGAAGAAAATTGAACCTACAAATTATTACTCAATGCACTTGCTGAAAAAATTTATATCATGTTGAAGTATTTAGTGAACATTTAGAAAAGTAAATGTAAATCATAAAGAGACAAAATGACTTTAATAAAGGAAGGATGGTTTCAAATTAGCTTTATTTCCCTTTATGACAAGCTTGCAAAATTTTAGATCATTGGAATGTTGTCAACTACCATTGCTGGGTTTGTACCCCAATGAGATCATAAGGAAAAATACTTTTACAAAAATATTTATAGCCACAGTCTTTGTGGTGGCAAAAAAACTGGAAAACAAGGGTTTGCACTTCAGTTGGGGGATGACTGAATAAATCGTGGTATATGCTGGTGATGGAATACTATTGTGCTCAAAGGAATAAAGAACTGGAGGAATTCCATGTGAACTGGAATGACCTACAGGAATTGATGCAGAGTGAAAGGAGCAGATCCAGAAGAACATTGTACACAGAGGCTGATACACTGTGGTAAAATAGAATGTAATGGACTTCTGTACTAACAGCAATGCAATGATCTAGGACAATTCTGTGTGATTTATGGAAAATAACACTACCCACATTCAGAGGAAGAACTGTAGGAGTGGAAACACAGTAAGAAAAAAAAACTGCTTGAACACATGGGTTGATGTAGACATGATTTGGGATGTAGACTCTAAACAAACACCCTACTGCAACTATCAAAAATATGAAAATAGGTCTTGATCTATGACACATGAAGAAACCAGTGGAAATGCGTGTCAGCTATGGGCGGGGGGGGGGTGGGGGTGGGAAGTAGAGGGGTAGAGGAGAGAGTAAGAACATAAATTATGTAAACATGGAAAATTTTTTTCTAAAAATTAATAAAAAAGATATATTAAAAATCATAGCAAGGGATGGGATGGATCCAAAATGGTAACTTAGTTGCAGGGAAATGTGAAATCACTCCAACAATCCTTCCAAACCAATCTTTAAAAAGCATCTCAAAATGACATGAGACAAAAACCAACAGCAAGACAGAGTAAGGGAAGGTAGGCAGAGAGAGTCCATTTTCATAGGCTAAGAGGGAACCAGAAGTAAAACTATACCCAGAGAGTTGCTTGGCCACCCCCTCACCTACTACACCTGGTTGTGAGACTGGGAATAACCCAATTTCAGGAACCTAAGATCCTGACTACATCAACAACAAAACACCTCACATACCACATACAGCCCTTGAAATACCAAGTCCTGGCACCAGCCTGCAGCAAGGCCCAGAAGTCTGTAGATCTTGGCCCTTTAAAGCCAGTACTGTGGGTGAAGCCCTAGCCCCAGGGCAAAATAGCTCAGAGTGCTGAGTTCTGAAAGCCATCAGCAAAGGAGACAGAATCATCAGCTTTCAGAACTCCCAGTCCACAGGCATAAAAGGATAGAAAAATGAGCAAAGAAACTCACCCATGAAATAGAAGTGTATAGGAATAGAAATTAAAAACCTGAATCCTACCACGTGCTGTTTACAAGAAACACATTTGAGGCAGGGTAACACACAGAGATTAAAGGTAAGGTGCTGACGCAGAATTTATTCTGAATCATCTAAAGTAAAAAAAGTAGGAGTAGCAATCATGATCTGAGATAAAGCTAAAGCAAAAATAGATCTGATTAAAAGATATAAGGAAAGAAATTGCATCTTGCTAAAAGGTACTATAGACAATGAAGTAATATCAGTACTAAATATATATCTACCAAATGATATAGCCCCGTGATGATGAACCTTTCAGAGAATGAGTGTTGTGCCCCTCCCCTCCTCCATTCAGTGCCAGACTTGTCCTCTCCCCATCCTTATCTCACACAGAGGAGGGAGAGTCTTCCCATTAGGCTTCTGGGCAGAGGGGCAGGTGAAATGAAAAATGTCCTCAGCAAGTAGAGAGCAGGGGATGGGAGTGCTCATAGCACTCTCTTCCCCTCCAGTTCTGTTGCCTGTGAGCCACCCACCTTACACCCTATAATCTCCCATTGGGCTGCTGGTCAGAGGGGTAGGTGATATAAAAAATGTCATTAGACATGGTGGAAAGGGGAAAGAGATCAGCTCCACCCAAATCCCTCTGCCACCTGTTGGGGGAGTTCTCGCTTTGAACTTGGTGCTGTAGGATCTTGGCTGAGACCTCAGGCAGCTTCCACTCTGAATTGCCACGTGGGTAAGTTAGGCTGACTTCTTTGGCCTACCTTGGCATTTTCCAGACTCTCTACCTTAAGTAGGCTTCTTGCCTCTCTGATTGCTAAGGCCTTGTGATGTGTAATCTAGTGTAATTAGCCTTTTAATTCTCTCTCTCCCTCCGGGCCTCTGCAGGCACAGACTAGCCTCTCCCTCTCTCCATTTCCCTACCTTCTACCCTTCCTAATTGTAAATAAACTACCTTAAACCTGATCCTGACTTAGGTCTATTTTAATTATGGAATCAATCTGAATCATTGATTCCTGGAGGCCACACCTTAAATATATATCTATATAATATTACCTAATTTCTCCCTCTTACACTTTCTAGTAATTAATTTGGGGTTTGTAAATGGCCACATGCCTATAGAGAGCATTCTCCATGCTATGTTTGGCACCCATGCCAAAGGTTCACTATCATTGGTATAGCTTCTAAATTTTTAAAGGAAAAATTTAATGAACTACAGGAGGAAATAGAAAGTAAAACTATACTAGTGGGAAACCTCAACTTTCTCCTTTCAGATCTAGTTAAATCAAACCAAAAAATAAACAAGGAAGAAGTGAAGAAAGTTTATTAAATATTAGAAAAGTTAGAACTAATAGATATCTTGTGAGAACTGAAAGGGAAAAGAAAGGAATATACCTTCTATTCAGTAGTACGTGGCTCTGACATAAAAATTGACTATAAAAACTTCACGACCAAAGGCAGAAAAGCAGAAATAATAAATGCTTCCTTTTCAGATCATAATGCAATAAAAATTAAAATCAATAAATCTCTATGAAAAGGTAAATCAAAAATTAATTTGAGTCTAATCTAATGCTAAAAAGGATGGATCAAAGAACAAATTATGGAACAATGAATAATTTTATTAATAAGAATGACAATGAGAAGAAAACATCAAAATTCATTGGACACAACCAAAGTAGTACTTGGGTGAAAAATTTTCCATGGTTACATGATTCATTTTTTAACTTTCCCCTTCAACCCCCCATATCCAATGCACATTTCCACTGGTTTTAACATGTGTCATCAATCAAGAATTATTTCTGGGGCAGCTGGGTAGCTCAGTGGAGTGAGAGTCAGGCCTAGAGACAGGAGGTCCAAGGTTCAAACCCGGCCTCAGCCACTTCCCAGCTGTGTGACCCTGGGCAAGTCACTTGACCCCCATTGCCCACCCTTACCACTCTTCCACCTATGAGACAATACATCAAAGTACAAGGGTTAAAAAAAAAAAAAAGAATTATTTCCACATTATTGATAGTTACATTGGTGTGGTTGTTTCGAGTCTACATCCCCAATCATGTCCTCATCAACCCATGTGTTCAATTGGTTGTTTTTCTTCTGTGTTTCCTCTCCTGTAGTTCTTCCTCTGAATGTGGGTAACGTTCTTTTCCATAAGTCCCTTTTGGGTCAAAATTTATATCTCTAAATGCTTATGTCAATAAAATAGAGAAAATGTAGATCAGTCAATTGAACATGCAACCAAAATAAGAAACATAAGAAAAATAACAAATTGAGAATCCTCATTTAAAGACTTAATTGGAAATACTAAAAATTAAAGGAGAAATTAATAAAATTGAAAGTAAGATAAACAATAAACTAATAAATAAGTCAATGTTTGTTCTATAAAAAATAGATCACTGGTCAATTTGATTAAAAAAAGGAAATAAGAGAATCAAATTTCACTTCCAATGAAGAGGAAATTAAAGCAATCATCAGGAATATTTTGCCCAATTGTATGACAATAAGTCTGATAATCTAGGTGAAATTGATGAATATTTACAAAAATATAAATCGCCTAGATTAACAAATGAGGAAACAGAATATATAAAAATCGCATCTGTTAAATGGATTTTCTTAATTTCTCCCTCTATCTCTTTAAGAGAAGAAGAAGGATCTCTAAGTAGAAGATGGTCCTTGAATCATACATGGGGCATTAAAAAGTATCTATTTTCATTGACTTTTGAATTCCTTTTTAGGCTTGATGAGTTTCCTTGGAAGTAACATTTGAAATAAGATTCTAATAAAGAAAAATCTGAGAAACCTGAAGAATTTGACCTCATTTTGAAAACAGATAATGTAAATTTCATTCAGTACCAAATCTGATAACTGCTATATGACACCATTTCCAAGAGTTCTTGCATGAAAAAGGACATAGTCTTCTTTGTTGGGGGTTAGGATATTCCCCCAACAATCCCATATTTTTTTCCATTCTTCAGGTCTAACACTGTATTGGAAAGAACTGAATATAAAAAAGGAACTGGGGTGAGGATGTTGGTGAGGAGGGTAGATGGGTATCTTTAAGCCTCATTTCTAGGAGCTGTCCTTGGTAGGGTTCTTACACATTGTTGCAAAAATGATTTTAATATTTCCCCCCATACCTTCTTCCTGCTTCTTTAAAAGAACTTCAATTGATAGTTGTTCTTTTTAAAAACTATTCTTGAAAAATCTTTCCATCTTAGTCATGCCAACAAGCCTGTGTAGACCTCTGACTGTTACTAAACTCTGACTATTATACTTACCTTCCTTCCATGTTTGCCTAGCTACATTTCTTGCCTAAGTCTTTATCAATATACATAACCTCTCTTAAACTTATGACACAGTAGGGGCAGCTGGGTAGCTCAGTGGATTGAGAGTCAGGCCGAGAGATGGGAGGTCCTAGGTTCAAATCTGGCCTCAAACACTTCCCAGCTGTGTGACCCTGGGCAAGTCACTTGACCCCCATTGCCCACCCTTACCACTCTTCCACCTAGGAGCCAATACACAGAAGTTAAGGATTTAAAAAATGTAAAAAAAAAATAATAACTTATGACACAGTGCTTCCTTATGACTGGTAGGCCAATTCAGGAAAAAGACATCATCAACTATAGGGTAGCATCTTATATTTACTATTCATCTCAACATTAGTTTGGCAGCATCAACACTATATGATGAAGCTAATCTTGAAATATCATGTTTATCATGTAACTCTTATTCAAATATGTAAAATGCAAATAAAATGCAAATAAACCATATTGCTTAAGATGAATTTGGAAAGTCTCATAATACAAATAAAATTCTCCTCTCAATGCAAATCTTCACTACTCTTCAAGCTAGCTCAAATTCGACATCTTTCATGAATCTTTCATTATTTGAAAACAACTTTAAAGGGTCATTTCTGTGATCCTCTCAGTCTTCTTTTCATAGTGAATAACATTAGTTTGTTTCATATGATCACCAATTTTATAATCATTTCAAATGAATATATACAAAACTTAATATTCCAGTTAAGAATTCACTAGTGCAGAATAAAATGCTTCTAATCCTCTCATTTTGACCATTTCTACTAAATAAAGATTGCGATTGGATTAGTTTTGAGGGATCTGCTCTGTCATCTCATTGACTCATACTAGTATTAATAAGAGATAATTTTTACTAAATAGTTCTTCAAAATTTACAATTAACTTCAACCCACATTTTCATATGACTTACAGTCTAGCCATATCTTCTTTACCCTGTTCTTATGCTATTTTTAAGCTTGTGTAGAGGACATTACATTTATTCTCTATTAATTTCTGATTCTTCTTATATTCAACATATCAAGATAAAACCTGTTGAAATCTTCTTCAATCCTGTTGCTGTCAATATATTAAACTTCCCTTCCCATATTTAATTACATATATATATATGTATATATATATATGTATATATATTTGCCATCTGTGCCTCCTCTATATATCCTTTATATGTGAGATCAACCTGATAATGAACACTTATTATTATTAAAATAATTATAAATTTTCTTTGCTCACAAAGTTTACATTGCTAATATTGGTCTCAAGAATGAGAAAATGCAAATGACTTTTGGAGATCAAGTTATTGTTTGTCTCTAGCAGTTTCTTAATCTACCAGTTTAGTAAAACTGTCAAGAAAGAAACTGAAGGTAGGCTAATATTATTTATTTTTAATACCCACTTCATATCCTAAATGTTCACAAGATGTTTACTTATTAAACTATTCTAAAAATGCTAACAGATGATCCACTTCAACTCTGTTACTTTATACCTTTAAAAATCCACCTTCTTTTCTTTTGGAAGTTGGTATATGCAAATTTGCTATCTTGTACATTTCTCATCATTTTTCATTTCTGTTGATTTCCTGTCCATACTAGTATTCTATCACTTTAAAAAGATACCATTGAGAAAAGAGTTTTGTACCACTTCAGAAGATAAAAATCTTTGATTCCCAGAGACACTTAAAGGATAAAACTCACTCAGTTTATTGGATTCTGGCAGAATATAGTTTCCAAGTTTTTCCCCAAATAACGAAGAACCAATCCTAATTCCATATCAGCTGGTTTCACTTACCTACTCAATCTTATTTTGCTGTCTGAATAATGTTGCAACATTGTCTCATAGATAAATTATTATATTTTCCAGGTTCCTTCTTTTTAGAGAAAGTAGGAATGTCCATCACCAGTTGGGTACCTATTGCAACTGTAAATTGGTCACATTATTTCTTCCTCCTTCTGGCCCTTGATGGTACTATGTGATTTGTAGTTTCTCTCTGTGGTCCTGTTTCTTTCATGCTCAAGTAGGAGAAGGATAACCAGTAATGGTTCAATGATGGCATTGAGGCCTTGAAAAATTATTTTGTTTATTCAAAGTTCAATATATCTGTGTTAAGAAAATCAAGAGTAAAACAAAACAAAAAAGGACTAGGTCAATAAGTAACAGATATGTTCCATGATCTAGGATTGTCCCAGTCTGAAAATAAAAAGTACATGAGCAAGATTTGCACTGAAATTAATGTTGATGTGATTTCCAGTAGAGTATATATTATGTGAGCTTCAGGGTACAAAGTATAAAGAAGGAAGGAGTGAATGACCAGAAGAAGCTACAAAAATGACTTGGTTAATTGTCTGCTATTCATCCTCACTTCGTGTTCATTCTGTGAATCCCTGGCTATCGATCTTTTGAGGATGTAATAAGAATTCAATATTCTGTGTCTATATATGCACTTATTCTTTTTTTTAATTTTTTTAATTTTTAATTTTTTTTAAACCCTTAACTTCTGTGTATTGGCTCCTTGGTGGAAGAGTGGTAAGGGTGGGCAATGGGGGTCAAGTGACTTGCCCAGGGTCACACAGCTGGGAAGTGTCTGAGGCCAGATTTGAACCTAGGACCTCCCGTCTCTAGGCCTGACTCTCAATCCACTGAGCTACCCAGATGCCCCTGGGTATTCTTCTTTTTTTTTTTTTTTAAATAATATTAAGCCGGGGAGAGAGGACTGACCATTTAAGGGCCTACTATGTTTTGGATACTGTGCTGTGTTTTTAAAATATTACTTCATTCAATCCTTTTTTATCTATTTTGTTGAGCTCTATCTTCTCAGATATAGGGAATATAACTAAAGGGATATTTTCATAAAAAATATGCTGCAGATTTGGCCTTGAGTTATATTAGAATGTAACACTGCCTCCTCTTGTGTTTTAGCCTTTAGCCCCTGATTAATAATTTTTTTTGACATTTCCACTCTGAAAATAATTATTTTTGATGATAAATATGGAAATAAATTCCAATTTTCCATTGCTATCTGTTTACCTTTTATTCTTAATAACAGGTCTAGGTCTTTAAAATAATGTCCTCTTTTTCATTAATATTCAGATTATCCTGACCTATTTCAAAAAGCTCTATGCAACATTTATATTCATACATGGTTATGTGTTCTTTCTTTCCATCTTTGGTACATGTCCTTTTAAAACCTGAGATTTTAGGAAAGCTTTCTGTGAAGCCACATTAAAAAAGGTATTTCCTTATTCCAACCTCTCATCCCTACCACTTTCACTATTATGTAAAATTTTAATTTTTTTCATCTATGCACTTGAACTCATCTTTTTTTTTTCAGAATCTCTGTCCCTGTGGCATTCTTGGGACCTGCAAGTTAAAGGTTCTTTTTCTCCTAATAGAGTTGTCCCAAATTTATTTTATGTAATATTCCATCTGCAGGAGATGATTTTTCACTTCATTAAAAAAGCAGTCATTTTATGTACTCAAATATTATGTAGAAAAATGCTAAATTTTCTACAAGGACAATTTTTACCTATACTCCATCAAAAAAGTTGGAAAGAGCAACAAAAACAATGATAATTACATTTATATAGCATTTTTAAAGTATACAAATAAGTTTGCATATATTACCTCATTTAAACCTCAAAAGAACCTTTTAAAGATGTCTCCAGAGGTATTATTTCTATTTAATTGAATAAATAATGAGGCCCAAAGAGATAAAATGACTTGCCCATGGTCATAAAATTTATGTCAAATTCAGAATTAGTTCCATGTTTTCTCCTATATCCAACATGCAAAATATATATGTAATTGAAAGATGATAGGAATGAAGGCTGAAAGCTACCCTAGTAATATAGTTCAACACCTTAATTTGAGATATGAGGATACTGAGGCTAAATTAGATTAAGGGAATTACCATATGTAAACAAGAAGTTAATTTGGATTTGAGTTCAACAAGAAGAACTTGGATGTCTGTGTGTCTGTGTGTGTGTGTGTGTGTGTCTGTCTGTGTGTGTGTGTGTGTGTGTGTGTGTTATCTAAATTCAGTGCTATTATCTGGCTAGGCAGAAGATAATGAAAAAAGAAGTTGTTTTCTGAATGATGGTCTAAGGAATAAGAATGACTGCCTCTTGGCTAGGGATGATATGCATTCCAGGTAGATTGGAAATATTTGGCTAGAGAATTATCAGTTTGATAAAAAAAAAGTTTAAAGTGAAACTTAAAAAGGAAAAAGGAGAAAAATGTCAATTGAGAAAATCATAAATCCAAAAAATGAAGAACAATTCAAGTATGTCAAAGAAAGGGGAATGACAATAAAAGAGGTACCCACTGATTCAGAAGAGAAAGCACTTGGAAAGTCATAAAAATGCTTATGATATTCAAAGCTAGGTAACAATGGATAGATAACATGTAATATAGAAGTCAACACAAACACTTCCTCTGCTGTGTCCGGGGTAATGCATGGGTTGTGGGGAGCTCATAGACATCTTGAGGGTGCAGTTTGGACACAGTATCTCAAAAAGGTCCCCCAACACTGCCTTAGAACATCTTACCAGAGTAAAGAAATATTTGCTGGGATTAGAGAAAAAAGCAGAAGTTAAAAATCCTGGCTCTGCCACTTAACACCTCTGTGATGATGATATATATATATATATATATATAGTTAAATATATATATATATATATCTTAACTTCTCTGGGGTATGATCACTTCATTCCTAAAATGATTATGTTAGATTAAATTTCATTCTCTATTTCTTGACATTGTTCTTTAGTATCAGGTGTTAAATAGATAACATTTTTTCAATATAATCACTAGCTATTTTAACATTCTTATTATATTTGGATTCATTTTATATATTTATAGCATATGACTAAGGCGAGAGGGCAAAATTATGTCAAAGGCCTTATGATAATTAGCAATAGAGGTATAAAAGGTACAGTATTTTCAGATAGCTTATTGTCTAATCACAGAATCAGTAATGAATTGCTCTTACACCTCCTGGGACACTTTGGCACGCATTATTTCTCGGCCAATATATTGTTTTCTGGTGGCTATATATTTTTGGAGTCATATAAGCTCTGCGTATAAGCATATTTTAGTCTGCATTAGCAGGGGTCACTAATCTTTTCTTTTGTTATAAATATGTGATGCCTTCTCTTAAGAAAAATGAGATCAGATTTGTATCAGAAGGGAGCCTGGGAGGGCAGGTGGGGTGAGGCTGTCTCAAAATATATACGCCACTGTGAGCTCATCCAGAACTATTGTTTTCCAGTTCTTCAGAGAAGGTGGAATTCTAGATGTTTATTATATTGAGAGTACAAATCAATTCTGTTTAATTTTTAGTCTATCTTGGGCTTTTATTATATGTTGCAGTTATCTCAGTCCTAAAGATAGCTATGTATTTTCCACTCCATACTTCTTTATGAAATTTCTTTTTTCTATTTTTTTTTGATTTTCATTTTCTTAAAATACAATTTTGATTGCATTTTGATTGTTCATTTTTATCTTTGAACTGATTTGATTCCTTACTTACCTTAGCCTTTTAGATTTTAATTCTTAATTGTTGATTAATGATACAATTTTCTGATATATCATCGTGTACTGGATTCCATTATTTTTTGCTTCTTTTCATGTTGTCTCCAGTTATGTGATATTCACTCATTTCTCCTGAAAATATTAGCTAAATCTTAATATAATCTTCCAATGTCTTTGGACAGGTCTTAGTAATATTCTCAAGCAACCTCTTCCATAATAATATTTGACTTATGCCTCTAAAAATAATTTTTATTGAATTGAACACTACATATTTTCCTATGATCTCTATTGTAATTGCTTCCATCCACTTCTTTTCTAGTTATAGAAACAGAATTAAGTCAACTCTATTATCGTTCTTAAGAAGTATGTCTTAATCAATTATTCTTATTCTACACATCACCCCCATAACTTTCTCAGCCAAAATATCTCTCTGTACTCTGTACTCACACACTTCACTGTGTGAGTTCTCTCCCCTTGCATGTAAATTCCTTGAAACCAAGGACTATCTTTGCTTATTGTTTCTAAACCTAAAATTTAGTCTGGTGCTTAGCACATAGTAAGTACTTAAATTAATTTTTAGTTCATTCACTTGTGACAATGGCATCAGTATATATTTTTGTATCTAGATCCTGAAATGTCTTAATTTTCTCTGCCCAATATTGAAAATGCCTGATCTTTTCTTTATTATCACTTTTTGTATAATGGTTGTTTTAGTTTTATTCTTGCAATAAACCTCTAAAAATTCTTTGACATTCCATTCTCATTATGCCTATCTCTTTCTCAAAACCATTCAAAACACTGACATTATTATTACCATAAGTTTCATCATTAGGCAGGACTTCCTAAGTTTATTTTAGATAAATGTTGTTCAGTGCCTTCAGGTTCATTAGATTTTCCTTATTTGGGTAAAACATTTCCCCAAATTCCACTCAGTTCATCTAACCCAGTTTTAGGAATGAAGTTATTTCTTGTGATTATCCTGCATTGATCTATAATATAATTGTTGTGAAACCTGAAGCTTATAATAATATTGCCAAAAAAGCAATATGAATATTTGCTTTTTTATTGGTAAGATTTTTTTCCAGTTTTTGTTATGATATATGAAATGAACATTATAAAAACATTCATCCCATTAGTCCACACAAAGCATTCTCACTCAGTGGGAAACTGATTTTTCTAGTTACCTGCAATGTATTTTACTTCCTTATGGTATCATAACATGAAAAAGTGATATTAGCTCCCCATTATAAGTTAATCATCATAATGATTTCAAGTATGACCAACTGTCCCAAATATTTATTAGAATCAAAGGATTAATTCCATCATGAAATCTGAGGACATAGCTCAGTGATATTTTCAGTGCCCAAATGTTCAATGTTTTAGAATCTCTGCCCTGCCAGGTTTTCACAGCTACTCTAATAATCTCAGAAAAGATACAATCTCTATTGTACTTTATCCAGGCTGGGATTTCCTTATTTTAGCATTGTCCAACTCTTCCCTTTAGAGATTGTATTATTATGCTTTTTGTTTGCCATTTATTGTTTATTTATTTATTTCTTTGGAATATTTTTCCAGAGTTACATGTTTCATGATCTTTCCCACCCCTGTTGCCTCCCCCCCCTCCCGGAACTGACAAGCAATTCCACTGGGTTATACATGTATCATTCTTCAAAACCTATTTCCATGTGTTATTTAAAATGGTGGATACCTCTGATACTTGAAAGAAAGGATGTACAGGAAAGTGCTTCTATAAGCTGGGCTTGATAAACTAGCCCAAGCTCCTCAAGTGGTAAAGGGATCTAGGGTGAGTGGGAGTGATGCTTTTGTAGCCATCAAGGTGAGCTGGTAACCACCAGGGCTTATGGATGATCAACTCAGCTAAGCACCTGACCCAATAACAGTGCCCAAGCCAAAGTTATTGAGGGAGAAGCTGTACGTATTGTTCAACAGCCCCTCTGGTTCCTTGGCTTGGGGTTAGGTTAAATGATAAAGGTTGGTAAAGGGCTAGTTGTTGGTATTGGATGGATAACGCTAACTGTGATGTTGGTAATCCCTGTCTCCTCTTGCTGTAGCTATTCGCTTGCCCTGTTGGAATGAATGCCATCCTTCACTTGTATCAAGTTTGAAACAGGGTTTAATGCTTTGGCTCAAAGGAGTTAGGAATCAGGATAAGGAAAGAGGTGTTGGGAATGGCTATGCTATATTTAATGAGAGCTAAAGGTAATCTAAATCACTAAACATCAGGTTGGTATTTGGCTGGAGATTCTTCTCCCCCTCATTGACCCTGATCAAATCCAGCCCTGGACTAGACCAAAGGAAAGGAAGGGGGTATTGATGTGCTTCTTGACAGCTGTCCTGTTGCTATCTCTCAGGTCTATTAGTAATAGATGAATGAACTTCTAATGGCAATAGGTATGGATGCTGGATCTGCAGGTCTATTGATCCCCCACCCATCACCACCCACGTCTCCCAGAAATTCCCTTCTCAAGACCAAGACCAAGAATGGCTGAGCCCCTCCGCTTTTATAGCAGTGGTCCCAATTGTCTTTTGCCCCTGGCTCATGCCATCTGGGTGAATTCCAAGTTTTATAACCAATGATCTGTCACTCACACTGTTCTCCATCTTTTCCAGAAGTTATCTATAACACAGTTACACATACGTTCTTTACCATAAATCCCTCAAAACTATACTGTCATTGCATTGCTGCTGGTACAGAAGCCCATTACATTCGATTTTACCATAATATATCAGTCTCTGTGTATAATGTTCTTCTGGCTCTGCTCCTTTCGCTCTGCATCAATTCCTGGAGGTCTTTCCAGTTCACATGGAATTCCTCCAGTTTATTATTCCTTTGAGCACAATAGTATTCCATCACCAGCATATACCATAATTTGTTCAGCCATTCCCCAATTGAAGGACATACCCTCTTTTTCCAGTTTTTTGCCACCACAAAAAGCACAGCTATAATTATTTTTGTACAAGTCTGTTTATCTATGATCTCTTTGGGGTACAAACCCAACAATGGTAGGGCTGGATCAAAGGGCAGACATTCTTTTATAGCCTTTTGAGCATAGTACCAAATTGAGAGCCAGAATGGTTGGATCAGTTCACATTAATTCAGTAAAGAAGTTTTTTTGGTAGTTTGATAGGTATGGCACAAAATAAGTAAATTAATTTGGGTAGAATGGTCATTTTTATTATGTTAACTCATCCTACCAATGAGCAATCAATGGTTTTCCAATTGTTTAGATCTAGTTTTATTTGTTTGGAAAGTGTTTTGAAGTTGTTTTTATATAATTCCTGTGTTTGTTTTGGTAGATAGATTCCTAAGTATTTTATATTGTCTATGGTGATTTTAAATGATGTTTCTCTTTCTACCACTTGCTGTTGTGATGTGTTCGAAATATATAGGAATGCTGATGATTTATGTGCATTTATTTTGTATTCTGCAACTTTGCTAAAGTTGTTGATTATATCTACTAGCTTTTTAGTTGATTCTTTAGGATATTTTAAGTAGACCATCATATCATCTGCAAAGAGTGATAGATGGTCTTCTCATTGCCCATTTTAATACCTTCAATTTCTTTTTCTTCTCTAATTGCTACTGCTAGTGTTTCTAGCACAATGTTAAATAATAGAGGTGATAATGGGCATACTTGTTTTACACCTGATCTTATTGGGAAGGCTTCTAATTTATCCCCATTGCATATAATGCTTGTTGATGGTTTTAGGTATATACTGTTTATTATTATTAGAAAAAGTCCTTCCATTCCTATACTTTCTAGTGTTTTCAATAAGAATGAGTGTTGCATTTTGTCAAAGGCTTTTTCAGCATCTATTGAGATAATCATGTGGTTTTTGTTTGTTAGACTGTTGATATGGTCAATTATTTGGATGGTTTTCCTAATGTTGAACCATCCTTGCATTCCTGGTATAAATCCCACCTGATCATGGTAGATGATCTTGATTACTTGCTGGAGTCTCTTTGCTAGTATTCTATTTAAGATTTTTGCATCTGTGTTCATTAGGGAAATTGGTCTGTAGTTTTCTTTCTCTGTTTTTGATCTACCTGGCTTTGGAATCAGTACCATATTTGTGTCATAAAAGGAGTTTTGTAGGACTTCCTTGCTTATATCAAATAATTTGTATAGTATTGGGATTAGTTGATCTTTGAATGTCTGATAGAATTCACTTGTGACTCCATCAGGCCCTGGCAATTTTTTCTTCTTTGATGGCTTGTTCAATTTCTTTTTCTGATATGGGATTATTTAGGTATTCTATTTCTTCTGCTGTTAATCTAGGCATTATTTCTGCTCTTTTGCATTTGTTTGCAATGTTTCTATGCCCTATTACATGGTCAATCTTTGTGAATGTACCATGTGCAGCTGAAAAGAAGGTGTATTCCTTTTTGTCCCTTTTTATTGTTCTCCACATATCAATTAAATCTAATTTTTCTAGGACTTCATTCACCTCTCTTATCTCTTTCTTATTTATTTTTTGGTTTGATTTATCTAGATCTGAAAGAGGAATATTTAGATCTCCCACTATTATGATTTTACTATCTATTTCCTTCTTGAGCTCTGCCAGTTTCTCCTCTATGGATTTGGATGCTATGCCACTTGGTGCATACATTTTGAGCACTGTTATTTCCTCATTTTCTATACTGCCTTTAATCAGGATGTAATGACCTTCCCTGTCTTTTATAATCATATCTATTTTTACTTTGGCTTTGTCAGAAATCATAATAGCTACTCGTGCCTTCTTTTTCTCATTTGATGCCCAAAAGATTTTGCTCAAGCCCTTAACCTCAAACTTGTGTATGTCCACCTGCCTCATATGTGTTTCTTGTAGACAATATATGGTAGGATTTTGGTTTCTAATCCACTCTCCTAATTGCTTCCATTTTATAAGTGAGTTCATCCCATTCACATTCAGAGTTATAATTATCAGTTGTGCATTCACAGACATTTTTGTATCCTCCCCTAGTTCTACTCCTTCTTAAACTATTTCCTTTTAAACCAGTAGGTTTGCTTTAAGCCAGTAACCCTTATCCCCTCCCTTGATTAACTTCCCTTTATACTCCCTCCCTTATTATTCCCCTCTGTTTATTTTTAAAGGCCTAATGAATTCCCTCCCCCTTCTTCTCCCCTCCCTTTTTTGACCTCCCCACTCCCCTGCTCCCCTTGGTTTATCCCTTCTGACTTTCTCAGTAGGGTTAGATAGAGTTTGTTATCCCAATGGATAATATAGCTATTCTTTCCTCTCCGGGTTGATTACACTAAGAGTAAGGTTTAAATATTACCTCTTAATGCTCTCTTCCTCTCCTTCTTATAATAGTATTTGCCCCTCCCCTTCCCATGCCCTCTTTGTGTGTAATAGAATATCCTATTTTTCTTATTCACTCAAGTTTCTCTTGATGTCCCCTACTATTCACCCCCTTTTTCCCACCCTGATATCATCTTATACCATTTAGTATTCCGACCTCTCCCTATGAATTATTCTTCTGAATACTATAATAGTGAATATTATAATAGTGAATAGAGTTCACTACAGAGAATTATACATAGCATTTCTCTACATAGGAATACAGATAATTAGATCTTACTGAGGCCCTTAAAAAAGGAAATTTAAAAATTATGAGTTTTCTTTCTTTCCCCTCTGTTTCTTATTTACCTTTTCATGTTTCTCTTGGTTTTTGTTGTTGGATATCAAATTTTCCATTTAGTCCTGGTCCTCTCTCTGTAAATACTTGAAAATCTTCTATTTTATGGAATGCCCATACTTTCTCCTGGAAGTATATAGTCCATCTTGATGGGTAGGTAATCCTTGGTTATTCATCCAATTCTCTTGCCTTTCTAAATATCATGTTCCAGGCCTTGTGGTCTTGTAGTGTAGAAGCTGCCAGATCCTGTGTAATCCTGATTGATGTTCCATGATATCTGAATTGTCTCTTTCTGGCTTCTTGTAATATTTTCTTCTCAACTTGCAAGCATTTGAATTTGGCAATTATATTCCTAGGGGTTGTCTTCTCAGGGTGTAGTGTAGAGGGTTTTCTATGGGCTCATTCATGTCTATTTTGCCCTCTTGTTAAATAACATGGGGGCAGTTTTCTTGGATAATTTCTTGTAGTATTATATCTAGATTTCTATTTGTCTCTGATTTTTCCAGAAGTACAATAACTCTCAAGTTGTCTCTTCTAGACCTGTTTTCTTGATCTATCATCTTCTCGTTGAGATATTTCATGTTTCCTTCTATTTTGTCAGTCTTTTGACTTTGCTTTATTAATTCTTGCTGTCTTGTGAGATCATTCACTTCTACTTGCCCAATTCTAGCCTTTAAAGACTCGTTTTTGGCTATCATCTTTTTTTTTTTTTTTCAGTCTGCTTTATCTGGCTCTTCATGGCTTCCAGCTATTCATTTACGGTCTTTAATTTGCTTATTATTTCATTTGATTTGTGAACCTCAACTTCCAATTGCAAAATTATGCCTTTTAAACTGTTATTTTCTTTTTGAACTATTTTCCACTTTTCTTGAACGATCCTCCCATCTTTCTCATGATCTCAGATTTGAACTCTTAATGAGCTTGGGAACAATTTTCATTTTTTTCGGAAGGTTTTGATATCTTTAATTGTTTCTCCTCCTCTGCTTTCTGGATTTTTTCTGTGCAAAATTTATCAAAGATTAGAGCTTTTTTCTTGGTCTTTTTGGTGGTTATTTCTTGGGCCTTGCTTGTCATCATTATGCTGGTTTTTCTTTCTCAGACAGAACTCTGAGTGAGCCAGGCAGACTGTGTATAAAGGTAAGGAGCAGCTTTTGCTTGAGGCTACTTTACAAGTGTCCTAGCTTCTGTTGTCTGCTAGGCCTCTGCTGTCTGTGGCACCTTTCAGCTTCACACCCAAGGTCTGAGCTCCCCACCCTCCTCGGGTCTCTTGTCCAGCTGTTCTCAGGGTTAATCCCCTGGTAGTCCTACTCAGCTGCCCAGAACCCAGAAATTGGCCCACTCTTACTCCTCTGCGTGAGGTTCTCCCCTGAGTCTCAAAACTCTGAGTTGCTTCTACTGTCCTCTGCCTCTCTCAGCTCCACTCCCGAGACCAATGTCTGTGCTCTCTACCCTCCTGGGATCTCAAGTCTTGCTACTCTCAGGGGCAATCTCCTGGTGGTCCCAGTTAGCTGCCAGGAAGCTAGATTTTGCCACCCGAACAATCTAACTCTGGTGTGCAACCTCTGACTCTGGTACTGTAGTAGGGTAGGGGGAAGGTTGATCAGTTAGCATTTTGATGGGAGCTAGTTCCCCCCTTATAGTGTGAAAATGCCTAAATCCCATGTACCTTTGATACTGTGTCCTATTGCAGGGTCCCTTCTTTCATCTGTATTTTTTTTTGTCCTTTGGAGGTATGCTTGTGGTCATTTGTGAAGAGAGTTAAGTACCCTATTCTACTCTGTAGCCATCTTAACCCAGAAGTCCAAAAAGCCACAAACCTTTTTAAATCAAGTGATTCAAAGTTTTTTTTTTATTTTGAGGAAAATCCATTCTACAACTTCTTTATGAAAAAGAAATGAGAAGAGACACATGGGAAGTTTCAATGAAATTGAAAGTGCAATATTTTCTACTTATCTTTTCTTCTTAGAAACAAGAATATTTGAACATGTCTCTCAATCCTTAAAAACACAAATAAAAAAAGATTAGACGTTATTCAATATCTTGGTTTTCAGGTCCAGTGATTGCCTTTATCTCAAGATTTCTCTATCCTAACCTAACTAAAACATTTAAGGAACATTAACAATCTACACAGACCTTAGGAGAAAATTTTACTTTTCTACACTGTAAGAATATTTCTCATGTCAAAGCAAAACAATGAGATGAAATATCACAAAGCTACAAAGTAATGTTCGGCATTTTATGAAAAATAGATGATCACAATTTTATAAAAACCTACAATAGAAAAGTTATTTTAGGCTATCCAATTCACCCCTATATGAAGTGTGATTCCCCTCATTATATTCTTTGTGAAGTGACCATTCTTTATTTATTTGAATACTTAGAGCAAAAGAGAATTGATTACGAAATTAAATAACCTCCTAAATTTTTAGACAACTCAACATTAAAAGTTATCTTTATGTTTATTAAAATATAGTTTCATATATTTCCCATTATTCCTACTTATTTTCTCAAGCAATGACAAGGATAAATCTAACCTCCCTTCTACTTTGAACTCTTCAAATATTTGAAGGGTTTCTGCCTTTACAAAGTTTTCTTTTGTTTAAGCTAATCATCTTCAGTTCATTCAATCATTCCTCACATGACCCAGTTTGTTTAAATGGATGTACTTTAAGCCTGAAGCTTCCTTCACACCAGTGAATGAACAAATTAAATATTTAAAGTCTAATGATGAATAATGTATTTGGGATGTTTATGTAACAGATGCCCATATAACAAGTTCATCTTTCAGATTTCCACTGATGACAACTTCTAAGTCTACATTCACACCACAGCAATTATCCAGCTACTTACTGTAGTACAAACATAGCCCAAAATGAGTTTGTAGAGTAATTTCACATTTTCCTCAGGGGCAGAGATGGAGAATGTGAAAAAAATGTCTATGATATCCTGGAAATGGAAAGCTAGGTGTCCCAATCCATAGAGCTCTGGGCCTAGAATGAGGAAGGTTCATCTTCCTGAGTTCAAATATTACCTCAGACACTTACTAGTTGTGTAACACTGGGAAAGTCACTTAACCCTGTTCACCTCCTTTCCTCATATATAAAATGATTCCAGTATTTTTGCCAAAAAACAAACAAACAAATAGGGTAATGATGAATTGGACATGACTTAAAATTACTGTACACTAACAGATAATCAACCTTTGCTATCTCCTATAGAAAGCCCACTAAAAATTAATTCAAGTGACATATAATTTTAAAATGAGGCAAAATATGGAATGTGGTGTTTTTTAGATATAGAAAATCAGTATCTGTTTTGGATGTGTTGACTAGTTTTTTAAAGTCAATTGGTGTCTTCTCCAGGGTTCTGGGAAGACGGCAGAATAGAAGCAGTAAGGTTCCAAACCTCCATAAAGCCCTTCACCACCAATTAAGGACAAAGGGCACCAAGGGAACAGAAAACCAAATCTGACAACACAACAGACCTGGGGGATCCTCCAGGTGAACCCAACTTAAAAGGTACATGGAAATAAAAGGGAAAAAAGCCTGAATTCTTGGAACTCTTGGGAGGGAAGGGAAAGAAAAGAGGAAGATCCCAGATCCCCTCCTCCATCTAATGTGCTGAGTCTCCATACTGGAGATACTGGAATCCTTGGTTGGGCTGGGCCACTAGCCTGAGAGAGTGCCTCACTGGCAGAAATATGTCAAACTCAAGGCTTTGATCACAGACAGCAGGAAAGCTGGTTGGGGGAGAAACCCAGAGCAGGAGAACATACCCTTCATTTTGGGCTACCCCCCCTTTCTCTTGAGGCTTTGACCTCAGGGTACTTGGAGTAGTGTAGATCAAAAACACCCAGGCTTAATCTTATCAATACAAGTGATAAGAAGTCTTCAGAGGACAGGGAAGCTCCAACAACTGTCCCCCATAGACTAGAGTGAATGAAGCAGAATTCACTTCTCTAGATTTTACCACCAACTGGGGAAAATCTGACCTCAGGGCACTCAGAGCTGAGCTGATTAATCCCACCTGGCTTAATCCTATCAGCACAGCAGACAAGAAGTCTTCAGAGGGCAGGGAAGCTCCAACAACCCTCCCCCACAGACTACAAGGAAAGTAGCTGAATACACTTCTTTAGATTTCACCACCAGCTGGGGAAAATCTGACCTCAGGGCACTTGGAGCTGAGTTGATCAACCCCACCTGGCTTAATCCTATCAGCACAGCAGGGAAGAAATCTTCAGAGGGCAGGGAAGCTCTAACAACCCTCCCATACAGAATACAAGGAAAGTAGCTGAATTCATTTCATTAGCTTTTACCACCAGCTGGGGAATATCTGGCCTCAGGTCCCACTAACCTAATTAATCAACAAAACAGAAAACAATCCCTCTCTGGGCCAAATAGCCCAAAACAAATATATGATCAGAGGATAAAGATTAAAGCTGATTAGAGGGGAGAAAGAAGGAAAAAAAACCATGAGTAAACAACAGAAAAAGAAAAAGAAACCACAATAGACAGCTTTTATCCAGAAATTGAACAAAGAGCAAATGTATCAGAAGAAGATAAAGGAACACAAAGAAAAAACATAGAAAATTCAGTGAAATGGATACAGGCTTTGGAAGAACTCAAAATTCAAATAACTCAAGAACTCAGAAAACAAACAACATAGGCTGAAGGCAATTGGGAAAAGGAAATACATGATCGAAAACAAGAAAACAATGTCTTAAAAGCCCAAATTGACCAGCTGAAAAATGAAGCAAAGAAGGCAAAAGATGACCTACAAAGAAAATCAGACCAGAAGGAGAAGGATGAGCAAAAAGCCAGGGATGAAATTCAATCTTTAAAAATTGGAATTCAACAACTAGAAGCAAATGACTTCACAAGGCAGCAAGAAAATATAAAATAAAATTTAAAAAATGAAAAATTTGAGGAAAATATGAAACACCTTATTGACACAACCTCAGATCTGGAAAACAGATCTCAAAGAGACAACTTAAAAATTATTGGTCTGACAGAACATCATGACAAAAGGAAAAGTTTGGACATCATCCTACAGGAAATTATACAAGAGAACTGTCCTGACATTCTCGAACAAGGGGGAAAAGTGGAAATAGAAAAAATCCACAGATCACCTCCTACATTTAATCCACAGCTAACAACTTCCAGAAATATTATAGCCAAATTCAAAAACTACCAGACCAAGGAAAAATATTAGAAGCTGCTAAGAAGAAGTCATTCAGTTACCAGGGAACCACAGTTAGGATAACACAGGATCTGGCTGCATCTACATTGAAGGACAGGAAGGCATGGAATACAATATTCCTGGAATCAAGAGAGCGAAGTCTACAACCAAGAATTAACTATCCAGCAAAACTGACTATATTCTTGCAGGATAAAGTATGGTCAATCAACAAAATCGAGGACTTCCAAGCATCATAAAGAAAAAACCCGACTTAAGCAGAGAGTTTGCTGCTCAAACACAGAACACAAGAGAATCACCATAAGGTAATTAAGAGAGTGGGGGGAAAAACAAAATAAAACAAAACAAAACAAAACACACACACACACACACACACACAAAAAAAAAAAAAAAACACCTTTTCTTTAAGGTACCCAATAAGCTCAATTGACTTATATTCCTATAAGTAAAGAAGATGTTGGTAACTCTTAAAAATGGTTATTACCAACAGGGTAGATAGAAGAAGTTTAATTAGAGGGAACAGGGACAAACTGTATAGGATAAAATGTCAAAATATATGTATGTATGTATATATGTATACACACACACAACTAGAGGTAAAAAAAAGGAGATAATATTAAGAAAAAGTGGAAAACAGACAAAATGGAGTAAATTTATATTTCATAAAGAAGTGCATGGGGCGAATGGGGAGAAGACCAATACAATGGAAGGGTAAAGAGATTGGAGAAAGGAAATACTTTTTAATTCACAAGTGCATTGAAATTAACTTAAAGAGGGAAGAACAATCAGATTCATTGGGGCAGAGAGTTGATTAGTGCCCTATAGAAAAGTAGAAAGGTAACAAAAGGACTGGTGGGAAGGGAAGCAATACTAGGGAGGGAGAGGGCTTAGGGGGAGCACAGCATAGCTTTAAAGAAGAATGAGAGGGGAATAAGAAGGGAGGGGGAGAAAGGGAAGTACAACAAGGGAGGAGATTAGGGGAAATGATTAAAAAAACATTGGTATAGAAGGAAACAGTGAAAGAAGAAAGAACAGGACAAGGAGAGAGAATCAAAATGTCTAGGAATATACAGTTGATAATTATAACTCTGAATGTGAATTGGATGAACTCACCCATAAAAAGGAAGCAAATATCAGAGTGGATTAGAAACCCAAATCCTACCATATGTAATCCTACCAAACAAGAAACACACATGAGACAGGTAGATATACATAGTGTAAAAATGAAAGGATTGAGAAAAATCTATTGGGTTTCAAATGAGAAAAAGAAGGCAAGGGTTGCCATCACGATCTCTGACAGAGCCAAAGTAAAAATAGATCTGGTTAAAAGAGATAGGGAAAGTAATTACATCCTAATAAAAGGCAGTATAAACAATGAAGAAATATCAGTACTCAACATGTATGCACCAAACATTATAGCATCCAAATTTCTAAAGGAGAAGCTAATGGAACTCAAGGACGAAATAGATAGCCAAACTACACTAATGGGTGACCTCAACCTTCTCCTATCAGACCTAAATAAATAAAAAATAAATAAATAAGAAAGAGATAAGAGAGGTGAATGAAATACTAGAAAAATTAGAATTAATAGATATATGGACAAAAATAAATAGGGAGTACAGAAGTACATGGAACATTCACAAAGATAGACCATGTACTAGGGCATAGAAATATGGCAAACAAAGGCAAAAAAGCAGAAATAATAAATTGAACCTTTTCAGATCATAATGCAATAAAAATAGTTATTAGTAAGGATACATAGAGAGGTAAACCAAAAAATAATTGGAAATTAAATAATATGATCCTCCAAAACCAGTTAGTTAAAGAAGAAATCATAGAAACAATCAATAATTTCATTGAAGAGAATGAAAATGATGAGACATCCCACCAAACTCTGTGGGATACAGCTAAGGCAGTACTCAGGGGGAAATTTATGTACTTGAGTCTATATGTTAACAAATTAGGGAGGGCAGAGGTTAATGAATTGGGCATGCAACTTAAAAAACGAAAAAGTGAACAAATTAAAAATCCCCAAATGAAAACTAAGTTAGAAATGCTAAAATCAGGGGAGAAATTAATAAAATTGAAAGTAAAAGAACTATTGAATTAGTAAATAAGATGAGAAGCTGGTATTTTGAAAAAACAGATAAAATACACAAAGTACTTATAAATCTAATTAAAAAAGGAAAGAAGAAAAACCAAATTAACAGTATCAAAGACAAACGTCACCTCTAATAAAGAAGTAATTAAGGCAAACATTTAAAATGATTTTGCCCAATTAAATGGCAAAAATATAACAATCTAGGTGATATGGATGAATAATTACAAAAATATAAAATGCCTAGTTTAACAGCAGAAGAAATATAATAGTTGCATAATCTAATATCAGAAAAAGAAATTGAACAAGCCATCAAAGAACTCCCTAAGAAAAAATTTCGAGGGCCTAATGGATTCACAAGTGAATTCTATCAAACATTCAAAGAATAACTAATCTCAATACTATACAAATTATTTGATACAATAATCAAAGAAGGAGTCCTACCAAACTCCTTTTATGACACAATATGGTACTGATTCCAAAGCCAGGTAGATCAAATACAGAGAAAGAAAACTACAGACCAATCTCCTTAATGAACATAGATGAAAAATCTTAAATAGAATAGAAGCAGAAAGACTCCAGCAAGTGATCAAGAGGATTATCCACCATGATCAGGTGGGATTTATACCAGGAATGCAAGAATTGTTAAACATTAGGAAAACCATCCTCAGAATGGACCATATCAACAAGCTAAGAAACAAAAATAACATGATTATCTCAATAGATGCTGAAAAAGCCTTTGGCAAAATGCAACACTCATTCCTATTGAAAACACTAGAAAGTAAAGGAATGGAAGGACCTTTTCTAAAAATAATAAATAGTATATACCTAAAACCATCAACAAGCATCATATGCAATGGGGATAAATTAGAAGCCTTCCCAATAAGATCAGGTGTGAAACAAGTATGCCCATTATCACCTCTATTATTTAACATTGTACTAGAAACACTAGCAGTAGCAATTAGAGAAGAAAAAGAAATTGAAGGTATTAAAAGGGGCAATGAGAAGACCATCTATCACTCTTTGCAGATGATATGATGGTCTACTTAAAATATCCTAAAGAATCAACTAAAATGCTAGTAGATATAATCAACTTTAGCAAAGTTGCAGGATACAAAATAAATGCACATAAATCATCAGCATTTCTATATATTTCCAACACATCACAACAGCAAGAGGTAGGAAGAGAAACATAATTTAAAATCACCATAGACAATATAAAATGCTTAGGAATCTATCTACCAAAACAAACACAGGAATTATATGAATACAACTTCAAAACACTTTCCAAACTATTAAAACTAGCTCTAAACAATTGGAAAAACATTGATTGCTCATTGCTAGGATGAGCTAACATAATAAAAATGACCATTCTACCCAAATTAATTTACTTATTTAATGCCATACCTATCAAACTACCAAAAACTTCTTTACTGAATTAGAAAAAACTATAACAAAATTCATTTGGAAGAACAAAATATTAAGAATATAAAGGGAAATAATGAAAAAAGCATGAAGGAAGGTGGCCTAGCAGTATCAGATCTTAAACTATACTATAATGTAGCAGTCATCAAAACAATATGGTACTGGCTAAGAGACAGAAGGGAGGATCACTGGAATAGACTTGGTGTAAGTGACGTCAGCAAGACTGTCTATGATAAACCCAAAGCACTTTTTGGGACAAAAATCCACCATTTAACAAAAACTGCTAGGAAAGTTGGAAAACAATATGGGAGAGATTAGGTTTAGTTCAATATCTCATACTGTAGAGCAAGATAAATTCAGAATGGGTGAATGACTTGAATATAAAGAGGGAAACTATAAATAAGTTAAGTGAATAAAGGATAGTATACTTGTCAGATCTCCTGGAAAGGAACAATTTTTAAAACCTAGCAAGAGTTAGAGAAAATTTCAAAATATAAAATAAATGATTTTGATTATATTAAATTGAATAGCTTTTGTACAAACAATAACAATGCAACTAAAATCAGAAGGGAAACAACAAATTGGGAAAAAATCTTTATAACAAAAATCTCTGACAGGGGTCTAATTACTCAAATATACAAGGCGTTAAATCAATTGTGTAAAAAATCAAGCCATTCCCCAATTGATAAAAAGGCAAGTGACATGAATAGGCAATTTTCAGATAAATCAAAACTATCAATAAGCACATGAGAAGGTGTTCTAAATCTCTAATAATTAGAGAAATGCAAATCAAAACAACTCTGAGGTACCACCTCACACCTAGCAGATTGGCTAAAATGAAAGAAAGGGAGAGTAATGAATGCTGGAGGGGATGTGGCAAAATTGGGACATTAATGCATTGCTGGTGGAGTTGTGAACTGATCCACCCATTCTGGATGGTAATTTGGAATTATGCCCAAAGAGCTCTAAGAGACTGCCTGCCCTTTGATCCAGCCATACCATTCTTGTGTTTTTACCCCAAAGAGATCATAGATAAACAGGCTTGCACAAAACTATTCATAGCCATGCTTTTTGTGGTGGCAAAATCCTGGAAAATGAGGGTATGTTCTTCAATTGGGGAATAGCTGAACAAATTGTAGTATATGCTGGTGATGGAATGCTAAAAGGAATTCCATGTGAACTGGAAAGACCTTCAGGAATTGATGCGGAGTAAAAGGAGCAGAGCCAGAAGAACATTGTACACAGAGACTGATACACTGTGGTACAATCGAACATAATGGACTTCTCCAGCAGCAGAAATGCAAGCAGCCAGAGCAAGGCTGAGGGACTTATGGAAAAGAACACTACCCACATTCTGAGGAAGAACTACAGGAGTGGAAACACAGAAGAAAAAGAATGCTTGAACACATGGGTTGATGCGGACATGATTGGGGATATAGACTCAAAACAATCACACCAATGCAAATATCAACAATTTGGAAATAGGTCTTGGTAGATGACACATCTTAGAACAAGTGGAAACCACATTGGCTATGGGGCGGGAGAGGAAGAAGAGGTCAGGTGGCAAAGGGGAAAGTAAGAACATGAATAATGTAAACATGGATAAAGTTTCTAAAAAATAAAATTATTTAAAAATAAAAAAATTGATGATTCAACATAAAAAAATAAATTCTATAGGGGTGCTATTTGGCAAGAAAGAAAGGCTAATATTTAACAACATTAAAATAAAAAATTTAAACTCCCCCAAAATCCCAAGTAAGGAAATTTCCATTTTGAGGTAGTTTTCTGAAATTGAGCTACTTTATTTTCCTAGTTATTGACTTATTGGTCTTAACTAAGAAACAGAAATAATAAAGCATTCTGTTTATTGTTTCTCTTTCTTAGTTAATTCTTACCATTATTCATATGCTTAATGAATCAGGTGTAAAACAAAATTAGTTATATTTTAGTTTGATGCCAAACAAAAATCTTTCTAAAAATTTGAACTGTCCCAAAATGGAATGGATTAACATATGAAGTCTTATTTTTCTCCTTAGAAATTTCAAAGCAGAAGCTCCATATCATGCTTATCAGGAATGCTATAGTAATGATACCTGTAAAAGTATTAATCTACTAGTTGGTCTCCCTGCTTTAGATTTCTCCAATATATCCTTCCTTAAATGTAAGTCTGACCATTTCTCATTCCCAAGTTTTTCAACAAGCTATAGTGCTCTCTATATTACTTGTAGGATCAAATAGAAAATCCCAATTGCTTTTTAAGTTTCTACACATTTTGGCCACTTCCTGTGTTTCTAGTCTTTTGTTTTATTCCTTTTTACATACCCAGTGAGCAAGGACACTTGCCTTTATGGTGTTCTTCACACAAAACTCCACCTTTTCAATGGTTCGTCCCCATATTTGGAATGTTCATCTACTTTCCCCCTACTTCTTGGCTTCCTTCAAGACAGTGCAAATTCCCTGTCCCACAAGAGGGTCCTAGGGGCTATTTTCCTCTCCACAAAGCTATCCTGCTGAGATTATTTTCCTTTTACACTGTATTAATTTGTTTGTATATATTGTTTTTACACATTATCTTACTCATTAGAATGTAATCTCCTTAAGGGTAGGGATCATGTTTTTGCCTTTATTGGAATCTTCTGATTATATATCACTTCCAGGCACATAGTATGTGCTGGAAAAATGCTTTTTGATTTACTAACTGAGCAGAATAGAAATGAATTGGGTATTGAAATGGGTTGCAGAATTAAATCATTAGGACCAGATGAGATTTCTGTAGCTGTTTCAGGTAAAGAGAAATTAAACTTTTGTGCTTTCACCCTGTAACAGGAAGCCAAACACCTGATAGTAAGCCTGTATATGGTGTTTGGAGGGAATTAAGATACTTGTTATTCTGAGGTGCACATTTGCTTTTATTTCTTATTTACTTTGTTTGTAATCCAGTTAAACTACTTAATGTTCTTAGTAATATTCTTTGTTCAGAGGCTTTTTTTTTACATTTATTAATATTCATTTTTAACATGGTTACATGATTCATGCTCCTCCTTTCCCCTTCAACCCCCCCCCCGGACCCCCCTACCCATGCGCATTTCCACTAGTTTTGTCATGTGTCCTTGATCGAGACCAATTTCCAAATTGTTGGTAGTTGCATTGGTGTGATAGTTTCGAGTCCACACCCCCAATCATGTCCACCCCAACCCATGCGTTCAAGTAGTTGTTTTTCTTATATGTTTCCTCTCCTGCAGTCCTTCCTCTGAATGTGGGTAGCATCTTTACCATAAATCCCTCAGAATTGTCCTGGGTCATTGTATTGCTGCTGGTTCAGAGGTCCATTACATTCGATTTTACCACAGAATGTCAGTCTCTGTGTATAGAGTTCTTCTGGCTCTGCTCCTTTCGCTCTGCATCAGTTCCCGGAGGTCTCTCCAGTTCGCCTGGAACTTCTCCAGTTTATTATTCCTTTTAGCACAATAGTATTCCATCACCCGCATATACCACAGTTTGTTCAGCCATTCCCCAATTGAAGGACATACCCTCCTTTTCCAATTTGTTGCCACCACAAAAAGCGCAGCTATGAATATTTTCGTACAAGTCTGTTTATCTATGATCTCTTTGGGGTACAAACCCAGTAATGGTATGGCTGGGTCAAAGGGCAGGCATTCTTTTATAGCCCTTTGAGCATGATTCCAAATTGCCAGCCAGAATGGCCGGATCAGTTCACAGCTCCACCAGCAATGCATTAATGTCCCAATTTTGCCACATCCCCTCCAGCATTCACTACTCTCCCCTTCTTTCATTTTAGCCAATCTGCTAGGTGTGAGGTGATACCTCAGAGCTGTTCTGATTTGCATTTCTCTGATTATTAGAGATTTGGAACACTTTCTCATGTGCTTATTGATACTTTTGATTTCTTTACCTGAAAATTGCCTATTCATGTCTCTTGCCCATTTATCAATTGGGGAATGGCTTGATTTTTTATACAATTGCTTTAACTCCTTGTATATTTGAGTGATTAGACCCCTGTCAGAGTTTTTCGTTATAAAGATTTTTTCCCAATTTGTTGTTTCCCTTCTGATTTTGATTACATTGTTTTTGTTTGTACAGAAACTTTTTAGTTTGATATAATCAAAACCATTTAATTTACATTTTGTAATTTTCTCTAACTCTTGCTTGGTTTTAAAGTCTTTCCTTTCCCAGAGATCTGACAAGTATACTATTCTGTGTTCACTTAACATGTTTATAGTTTCCCTCTTTATATTCAAGTCGTTCACCCATTCTGAATTTATCTTGGTGTAGTGTTCAGAGGCTTTTGAATGACACTGGAGGAAGATAAGGAAAAGAGAGTAGCAAGTAGGTGAAACCAGAACCAGGGATTGAATGAATCATTCTCCTAGGTAAAATAAAGACCCAGAAGGGTTGATCTGGAAAGGTGAGTTGGTTTGATTCATTAAATGTAGTAAATGATATATAATTGACTGGGCATGCAACTGTCTAGTAATTAGCTACTGAAACTTCTTCTCCCGTCTATGATCTAGATTATAGGTATAAACCATCTTGGGGGCGAAAGACTTCTGCAGGGAGAATGAAGGAGTTGCCATATCTGCTTCTCATAACCTCTGCAAACCAGGCAGAAGGCCAGTGATGGTCACTTCTACCAGAGTTTCTGAGGGTATTTTTTTAATTGCAAAAAAAATATTTAATTAATTAATTTAGAATATTTTTTCTGTGTTTACATGATTCATGTTCTTTCCCTCCCCTCCAACCCCCTTTTCCATAGCTGACACGCAATTCTAATGGGTTTTATATGTATCATTGATCAAGATTGATTTCCATATTATTGATAATTGCACTAGGGTGATTGTTTAGAGTCTACATCCCTAATCCTATGTGTTCAAGCAGTTGTTTTTCTTCTGTATTATCTACCCTCACAGTTCTTCCTCTGAATGTGAATAGTGTTCTTTCTCATAAGTCCCTCAGAATTGTCCTGGATCATTGCATTGCTGCTATGGAGAAGTCCATTACAATCGATTGTACCACAGTGTATCAGTCTCTGTGTACAATGTTCTCCTGGGTCTGCTCCTTTCATTCTGCATCAATTTCTGGAGGTCTTTCTAGTTCACACAAAATTTATCCAGGTCATCATTCCTTTGAGCACAATAGTATTCCATCCCCAAGAGATACCACAATTTGTTTAGCCATTCCCCAATCAAAAGGTAAACCCAGTAGTGGTATGGCTGGATCAAAGGGCAGGCAGTCTTTTAAAGCCTTTTGCACATAATTCCAAATTGCCATCCAGAATGGTTTGATCAATTCACAACTCCACCAGCAATGCATTAATGTCCCAGTTTTGCCACATCCCCTCCAATATTACTTACCTTTGCTGTCATGTTAGTTAATTTGCTAGGTGTGATACTGAGGGTATTTTTGTTGATGATGAAAAGCTAAAGCAAACTGGACTCAGAAAATCTTTTTATAATTCAATAAAACAATTATTTCAATTGCTTTGGCTCCAAGTATAACCTCTATATCAAACAGATAACAGTTAAACTTGTGATAATTAGATTAAGTCTACACTGCCCATCTTTAGATTTAACCACCAAAGGTAAGAGAACCTTCCAATTCTGGGAGGTCCTAACCCACATGTGCTAGGGTGAGTAACGAATCAGAATCAACTGACCACTCCCTACACTTTCTATGAGAAAGTGTCTATTGTGATTGGACATGCAGGCTAGGGGAAGGCACTGGAAGTGATGCATACGTGACCGCTATAAAAGAGGGATTTGAGTGAATGAGGCTGCTTCTGGTTTGGTGAAGGGGACCTGAAGGAGCTTTGCTGGTTTGTGACCAAGACTGTTCCACGTGGTGAGTTTAAAGACTGAATCTTCCTGAACTTCTATTAAGAAACTTCCTTTTATAGACTCTGTGAATAAAGCTTGCTCCATTCACCTCTGGGCCTCAGGTCCTTTAACCCTGGGCTGGGGGGTAAGATCTACCTGTATTAATTAGTGAGATAGATTCTTATCTCTGTACTTCCTCTCTCTCTTCTTATGTAAATAAATTTCCATAAAAGTCAATTTTGATTTGAGATTATTCTTTTTTTTTTTTAAACCCTTAACTTCTGTGTATTAGCTCCTAGGTGGAAGAGTGGTAAGTGTGGGCAATGGGGGAGGCGGGGGTCAAGTGACTTGCCCAGGGTCACACAGCTGGCAAGTATCTGAGGCCAAATTTGAACCTAGGACCTCCCATCTCTAGGCCTGACTCTTAATCCACTGAGCTACCCAGCTGCCCCCTTAAGATTTTTCTTAATTGAGAATTGATAATAGTTCAATCCTCTGGTGACCATCTTTAATATATTGAACCCATAAAACCCCTTTTTCACCCTTACAGACTACAACAGAAACTTTATTCTCCCTCTGATAATTGCTACTCACAGAGAACTACACAGACAGTGCTAAGTCCACTATACTGTTATAATTGTTTATGTATGTGTTTGAGTTCCTCCTGCTCACCTAGCTGAGTATATATCTGCAGTCAGATAGGCAGTAATGTCTAGGCAAATGAAAGCAGCTTACCACTCTGGAGTAAAGAAAGGCAGAAGGAGATCTCTGAAGGAGACTAAGACTTTCTGCAACCTCCATCTATTGGCATAACATGAGCAGTTCTTCCCTAGCCTCTGTTTCCCTGTTATCACTCCAGGTCTCCAGATAATCAAATATTTTATTTTAAGTTCCTTGTAAAGAAGATATATGCCATATTTTATTTTATATTCCAAACACCTAGGCACAATATAGGCCCTAGAACCTGAAAGCCTTGTAGGTGCTGAGTTGAATTGAATTGGATTATAGAGCAACAAATCATCCCTTATCTATAGAGCCACAGTGAAACCTTTCATTTCACCTATGATAGCAGGAGCTCAATGAAGGAGAGGGAATTTTATTTTTGTCAATAAGAAAATTTAAAATAAATGTACCAAAGAGGAAGTCCTTAAAATATTACTTTAGCGATTATGTATTTTTGTGTTTCTGTTTGCTAAATGGTATTCTATGTGTGGGGATGATGGGACTGAATTACCTTCCCATGGTGCTGGATATGCATGTACTCAGTCCTTTTCCATTGAGACAACTTCTCTGGCACTTGTTAGACATGAACTATCAGTGATTCCTGGTTGGTCTTTTCATTTCCCCCAAATAAATGAGGTTAAATATTTTTTAAAAATTATATGAATCAGAAAGTCTCTCTATCATGCATTATAAAGGAAGAGGCTTCTTTTGAGGTAGTCTCTCTATTGGGACCCAGTTAATAACTGATCTCACTGACAATTACTCCTTTCGTGACCTTGGTAACATTATTTATTGTCCTTAGGGCTCAATTCCCTTATCTATAAAATGAGTGTGTGGTAGTAGGAGGAAGGAGTTGGACTTTTTGATTTCTGAGGTCCCTTTTTTCTCTAAATATATAATTTTATGATCCCTGGACTTCCACTGGGGGAGAGAGAGAATTTATTTTCCCATCCTTCTTTCCCAGAAATTATAGCAGCTCCATGCAAGTGGCAACAAGGGCAACCACTCACCTACCTGAGTGTGAACCTAAAGCCAGAAAGTCAGTGGTGGTCGTGTCAATGAAAATGCTTACTATCACTGGGCTCAATAAGGGAAGAGAATAACCTCTATAGTAGATCTAGACCCGGGGTGGTGAACCTATGGAACACATGCCACAGACAGCACACAGAGACTACTCTGTGGGCATGCCCTCTGTGCTGAAATACAGATTGGCCAGAGTTTATTACTAGAAAGTCAAGCTGTTCCCTTCCTCCTCTCCATGTGCACTCGAGGATATCACCACCTCTCTGCCTAGCAGCCCAACAGGAGCAATTCTTCCCTCCCCTGTCTGTGGTAAGGTGGGTGGCTTACATACAATGTGAGGGTGCAGTGGGAAGGTAGCCCATTGAGTCAGTGGGGAAAATGATTCCCAAAGTGGGGTTGAAGACGAGCATAACTCATAGTGTGGCACATAGCTGGAGGAAAACAGAGCTAGAGGGAAGGAGAAGGTTCCAGCCACTCCCCTCCCCATCTCCATGTGTACCTGAGGACATTTCTCACATGAAACTCTCCCCAGCAGCCCAATGGGAGTGCTTCCTCCCTCTCCTGTCTGATATAAGGTGGGGAGAAGGCAGGTGGGCACATGGCATTCAGTCTGGGTGGGGGTCAGGGCTCAGCACTCAGTCTCTTAAAGGTGGGGCTTGGCATAGCACTCTATCTCTAAAAGGTTCACCATCACTAACCTAGACTACAATCACTGACTATTAACATGATACAATCAGGTCTTTCCTAGTCCAGGTTTTTGTTATCATTCCTGGTCTCTACATCTTTAGAAAACAGCTCCAGAGTGTAGTCCTTTCAGAAGCTCACATCAGCTGCTCACAACTTCCAATTATCAGTCATGACTTGCTACTTCTTCTCAGTCAAGATACAGTGGATGTCTATCTATTCTAAGCTGGACTTGGAATCAGGAAGACTGGGCTTTTACTCTTGCATCAGAAAGTTAATATTTGTGGCAGCTAAGTGGAATAGTAGATAGAGTGCCTGGCCTGGATTCAGGAAGACTCATCTTCCTGAGTTCAAATTTTGTCTTAGACATTTACTAAACTGCATGTCCCTGAGAAAGACACTTAACTCTGTTTACCTCAGTTTACACATCTATAAAATGAGTTGGAGAAGGAAATAGAAAAATAGAAAATCATTCCACTATCTTTGACAAGAAAATCTTAAATGGGGTCACAGAGAGTCAGATATAATTGAAATTGTTGAGCCCTTGAGCAAAGCTCTTAATTTTCCTAGGCCTTAATTTTCTCAACTGTAACATAAAGGAGTTCAGACATAGTAAACTCTAAGGTCCCTGCTCAACTCCAAAACTGTAAGCTTATGAGAGTTTCCCCACTGTCCTCAAACTTCCTTTCCTTACTTTCTCTACAAAAATCTATTTATGTTATGAATTGATCTAACCATTCTAGAAGGCAATTTGGAATTATGATTGAAGGGCTTTAAAATGTTACCTGCCCTTTGATCCAGCCATACCACTACTGGGTTTAAGAGATAATAGGGAAAAATACTTATACAAAAACATTTATATCCACACTCTTTGTGGTGGCAAATTGTTGGAAAATGAGGAATTCCTTTCGATTGGGGAATGGCTGAACAAATTGTGGTATCTCTTGGTGATGGAATACTATTGTGCTCAAAGGAATGATGAACTGGAGGAATTCCATGTGAACTGGAGGAATTCCATGTGAACTGGAATGACCTCCAGGAATTGATGCAGAGTGAAAGGAGCAGAACCAGAAGAACACTGTACACAGAGACTGATACACTGTGGCACAATCGAATGTAATGGACCTCTCTACTAACAGTAATGCAATGATCCAGGACAATTCTGAGGGACTTATGAGAAAGAAAACTAGCCACATCCAGAAAAAGAATTGTGGGAACAGAAACACAGAAGAAAAACAACTGCCTGATCACATGGTTCAATGGGGATATGATTGGGGATGTTGACTAAATGACCACCCCAGTGAAAATATTAATAATATGGAAATAGGTTTTGATCAATGACACATGTTAAAACCCAGTGGAATTGTGCATTGGCTATTGGAGGGGGCTGGTGGGAAAGGAGGGAAAGAACATGAATCATGTAACCATGGAAAATATTCATAAATAAATAAATAAATGACCATAAAAATGTATATTTATGTTTGATATCAAGTACATATGGGGGAGCTCTAGTTGGCCTAATGGATATCCCTTTCTGGTCACTGCCTTCATTGTAGTAACTCTAAGAAGGAGTGATGGTTACCACTTCACTTTTTGAAATAATTAAGACTTTTTATGCTATTTTAGTCAATTGCAAATATAAAATGAGTGATACTATTCAAGTCCATTTTTAAAGTTTGCAATAAAATTTGAGGCATGCTAAATGGTATTGTGTTTAACAAAACACCTTAAGTATTTAAAAATGCCTGTCTGGGTAACAAATCATTCTGCTTTTAAAAACTACTCAATCACAAGTTTTCAGAGAACTTAATGGGTATCAATGAAAAAAAAATACAAGACCAAAATAATTAAGCCCTAAAATTATTTTGTTTAGGCATCAGTAACTTTTTTCCCCTCTCATTCTCTTCTTCAATGTTTGTTTTTTAGATAAAAGAAGCATATCTCTAAATAGTAATGACATCTGCCTACCTTTCTATTGTTGTTCTGTGCCAGGCATAGGATAAAACTGAATTTATGAGCCCAGGTGGGTGCTGTCACCACCAAAACAAATCCTCAGGGAGACTGCTTGAAATCAAATGTTGAATGCAAAGTAGAACCCAAACATGGCAACATATGGCAAATGATTTGCAAAGCAATCAGAAGACTGAATCAGAAAACTTACCCATAAGTTTACTTGATTTCATCATCTTTGTGTGGGAAGTCAGTAGGTCTTTTTCCATCTGTTATGATGTAAAGAAATGGCACAGGCCAAGCTGACACATTCAGAATCTCTGCTCCACTTCATGTATTCTATATACATGAGAACAATTGAAGGAATGACCCTGTCTAACAGGACAGAAAGAGTGAAAATTGTATGACAAGAATAGTTATGTCAGCAGTAGAAGTGGGTGTAGATAACTATTGTCCAAGAAACTTAGGTGGTAGGCCTCTGCTTAGGAGAGCTCATATAATTCAGCTTATTAGTTGTGAATGGCAGATGAACCACCCTCTTCTAGAAAGACAAAGCCATATTTATTTGAATCCCAGCTGGAAGAGAACTCACAGTAAAGCTTGGCACCTTTCCTTGCCCTACTTGAGAAGAATTCATTTTATAGTCATTAGCCTTGGCCAAAATCCTATCTCCTTGGCCAGGGGGAACAAAATTCCAAATTACCTATTCCCTCATTGTTAATTTAATAAGCATTTATTGGATACACAATAAGGAGGATGCAAAGACAATTAAAGTACAACTCCGATTTCATAGATCAAAAAATAAATACAAAAGTATTTAAAAGCCCACTATCTATCGGGGAATTATTATAAACAATGGAGATAAAAAGGCAAAAATGAAACATTCCCTTCCCTCAAGAAGTTTGCATTCTATTTATGGAAATAACATTTACATGGAAAACACATGTAAATAAATGCCAAATATAGTTTTTGTAGAGGTGGAGATAAGAAAGAACATTAGTGACTATATGAGGAGGAGGAAAGAAATTTGAGTATATCTTCCAAATATTATTTCAGGAAAATGAACAAAAGTGTTGCCAAATTTATTTTGGTATCCTGAGTGCTTCTATTTAAATACAGAAATAAGGGTTCATAAAAATTCCAAAAAATGTATATATTACAGGTCAATATTAATGTCCACTCAATGAGGAAATGAACCTTAGTCATGAACTCCTCCTTACCCATGACAGATTGTGATGAGTGCCTTAAGAGTGTGTCACACTACCCTCCTCCCACCACCACCACCCAGAAAAGATCTATAAGAATTCAGAGAAGGAAAAAAAAGACATTTCTAGCTGAGCATGGGAGCAGCATTTGAACAGCATGACACAGAGAATCCTTTTTGGTGTGCATGAAGTTGATCTAGGCCCTAAAGCATGGCTAAAATTTCAACAAGCTGAGGTTAGACATGGGGTGTGAGTCACAGGGTGATGTTGGGCTCAGTTATGATGGCATAAAAACACTGTAGTTTACTGGAAAGAATAGAGAAGGTGGTATCTGAAGATCAGGGATTAAATCCTGATATTGCTATTTATAAGCTGTGGTTATCACAGTAGTCATCAGTGACCTGGACAAACATGATAATTGACCTTTGTGAGCCTGAAGTTTGTCATCTGTTCAAAGGAGATGGTAATAACTTACGAGGCTTTTATGATGATCAAATGAAATTATATACATACATTACTATACATACTTTAGGAGTAAATGCACTAGATGGCCTTTATGGTCAGTTCCAAATCTATAATCCCATAAATAGGCATATAACATCTAAAAAGCTCATTTCACAGTATCTCAGGCAATAGTTTATGCTAATTATAGTGAATAGTAATAAAAATTTTGTGAGTATGCTGCTATATTAACCTTACTATTACTTCTTTTTTTTAGATTTACAAATTATTTCCTAGAGATCCTTTTATTTTAAAAAATGATTGATTAAAAACTAATGTCATACCACCATCCTTTCCCAACGCTATTGAACATCTCCAATCATAGAAATCTCCCTTACAGAAAAGGAAAACAGATAAGTGAAACCAGCTGACCAGGCCAGCAACCTTATCAATCAAGCAAGTCCCTAGTTAATAGGTATCTATAGTCATATTCTGGTCTGTATTCTAGCAATTAGGGATACAAAGACAAAAATGAAACCATTCCTTCCCTCAAGGAGCTAACATCCTATTAGAGAAAAAAATATAAATATATCCATGCATACAAAACAGAAGTGCAGACTACTAATATCATTTGAATGGATCAGAAAAGGTTTAAGTAGAAGGTAGCATTTTAGCTGACCTTTGAAGGAAACAAGGGATTCTGCTGTAAGTGGAGAAGACGGGTCAGGAATAAATGCCTTCTAGGGGAATAGCAAATATCAAAATCATGAGACAGAAGTTAGTGTCACATATGAAGATTAGCAAGTTCAATTTGGCTGGTCTACAAAGTGAATGAATAATAGGGCTAAAAAGGGAGGATGGAACCAGGTTGCCAATAGTTTTAAATGTCAAGCAAAACACTTGATGCTAGAGGCAATAATGGAGGGGGAACCTACTAATTTGTTGAGAATTGGAGTGAAATGGTCATTCTCACTTTCATATAATTATATTGGTAGTTGTGAAGAGCATGAATTGAAGACGGGAAGAGTGAAGCAGGTCAATTAGGAAGATGTTTGAATGGTCCAGGTGAGAGATGTCAGTGACCTGACTTAGAATTGAAACCAAGTGTGTAGAAAGAAAGCAATCTATGGAAGAAAGGTCGTAAATGTAAAAAGGACAAGATTTTGTGACAGATTGGATATAATGGGTAAAGACAAAATGAGGAGTTGAAATTGAAAAACTGAAAATCTTGTGATAAATCTCTGAGATTGCAAATCTCTTAATAAAAAGAATGGTGGTGGCCTCTACAATGAGTGAAGCTCAAAAAAGGGATGGGTTTGAGAGAAAAGTAAGAGTTTCATGTTAGACATTAGATAGTAATTACAACAATCCATAAAAATAGTCCTCTAATTATGTCCAAAAAGAGAGACATATATTTCCTCTTTTCTCCTCTGGAACCAAATTGGTTATTTTGCCTTTAATATGAGTTCATCTGCCTTTTTGGCATTGTTTTCTTTTTCTGTCATTTTATCTTTTATTTTAAAACTCTTATCTTTTGTCTTAGAACCAATAACATGTATTGTTTCTAAGGTGAAGAGAGGTAAGGCCTACGCAATGAGGGTTAAGTGACTTGTCCAGGGTCACATAGTTAGAAAGTGTTTGAGGCCAAGATTTGAACCTGTGTCTAATATTGGCTCTCAATCCATTGAGCCATCTAGTTGCCCCCACTGTCATTTTATCTTAACATTTTAAATTAAGAATAAAGAAATATTTTCCAACTTCTTTGTCCTCCATTACCAATGAAAATTGTTCAAATGTGCCATTTATATAAAGTGCCATCCTTCTCTAGACCTTTTATCTAAAAATGACCTGAGTTAGCTTTTGACCGAAAGTCATTTTTAGTGAATCAGCTACATGGAAAAATTAAGGATACAATTTCTGAAAGATAAAGGAGCAGGAGAGAAAATGAGCTGATGAATTGCCTACTCTGGCATTCAAATGTATGGGTCTCACCATGAATTATAGATGCTCTTCTCTTCACAGTTACAGTTTCCATGGTTTATGATAATAATTGAATATTGTTATTTGATGTTTTGAAATATGGATCAGGAAGATAAACGGAGTAGTCAGCAGCATCCTAAAGTAAAACAACTCATTACACCTACTTCCTATTCCTGTAAACAAATGCTTGCAAGTTTTTCAGAATGACAAGATGGTCTAAATGTGGAAATCTCATCACCAAAGAAGATTGAAACTCCTCAATGACTGATTCCATGACTTAAAGTACAAACTCAATTACAGACTGTGTTGATCATTCTTTCCTAAGGGAAATCATCAGGTGAGACACTTTGAATTCACAAATGAATATATCTTTAACTCCACAAAGATGATTCCAAAATTGTCCTTTCTTGATTTACAATACCATATTACCAACTGTGTGTTTGACATCTCTACGTACATGAATTTTAGGCATCTCAAATGAAAAATGCCTAAAATGTGCATCATTCTTTTATCTTGAAAAAATCTTTCTTCTTTTTTAACTTCTATATTCCTGTTGAGGGCAAGAGTTTAGAATCCATAAGGTTTTTTCTCAGCTACATTCTTTCATGTTTTAGAAATGACATCCTTAATTTAGCCACATAGATAGGCAACACAGATATGCTTCTCTATGTGTCTCTCTGTCTTTGTTTCTCTTTCTTCTTCACACAAATACACACCCAAATGGTTGAAACATTTAAGGTAGTGATCCTCTTTGCTGTTTTCCTGGACTATTTATTCTCACTCGTCCCATACATCCAATGTTGCCAAATTTTGTCCTTTCTACATCCAAAAAATTTGTCTTATCTACAGCCATAGTTCAGGCGCTTCCTTCAGTTCACACTAGTCCTATTCTACTATCCTCCTAGTTAGTTTCTCTTCCTCAAGATTTTCTTCTCCCCATTTCATCTTCCATACAACTACTGAAATTATTTTTCAAAACTCAATGCTAACCATTTTAGTCCCTTACTCCATAAATTCCAATGGAGCTTTATTGCCATTAGAAACATATTCAAAACTCTTTGGCATTTAAAATGTTCTGCCACCTGGTTACAATATAGCTTTCTAGGCTTGTATCTTATAGCTCTTGTTTATTCTGTAGACTAGTCAAATTAATGTCCTTACTGTTCCTCATAGAGAGCATGCCATCTGTGCCATTACACTAGCTTTTCCTCATACTCGAACTGGATTCTTTTAATACATGTTAATCTATCCACATGCATTTTATCTATATATCTATGTAGCTATACACATATCTAGACCATGAATCTTTGTGTATGTAATAAACCAAATAACTACACTGTGTTTTATGGATATGGAGGAATAAGTTTCATTTTTTAAAAGGAAGAAGCAAGGTGTATTAGGAAAGAAAAGAGACTTTTAGTTAGTTATGAGTTAACATCCTGTCTTAGCCACATCTTCGTTGTGTGATAATGAATTATTCTCCTACTTGTTCAAAACCTCAGTTTCCCAACTAGTAAAACCTGGAATAATTTACTAGAACATTTACTATCTCACAATGTTGGGTTGTTTTTTTTTTTTCTCTTTGGAACTCTGCATTAAATTCTATCTCACCCAGGATAGAAGTGTAAGGATTACTCATAGGTTAGTACCACTCTGATTGGTAGGAATTCTTTGATCTATTCAATTTTCCAAACTGGACTGGTTTGCCTCCCTCATGACAACCAGATGGCCTTCTATTCCCAGAGGTCCATCATATTAATGCAAAATTTAGGGTAGTCATGTAATCAATTTAGCTCAATGCAGCTCAGAACCTCCAACTCAAGAGATCTACCAGCCTTAACTTCTATGGCAGAGGAATTACAAGCCTAGACTACCAAGCCCAACTTTCACAGGATTGTTGAGAGAAAAGTACTTTGCACTTTTAAAGTATGTTATAACTGTAAGTTATTATGCTAAAATTGATTGTCATGAATAACTCCAACATTCATTTTCCAAGTCCATTTAGGTATAGATTGGATTTTTTGAGTGGTTGCTGATGGAAAAGTAGAATAGGCTTTTCTTTGAATACTAATGGAAATGTATTTAACAACAGGTCTTTTATGCTTCTCTCCACAGAATGGTTGCTAAATACATTTTGGTTTGAGTAGAATGTTTGCCAATTTGTTGGTTTTAAAATTATAGTCATTGTTCTTGTGGCACTCTCTTCCAAAATATCTTCTAAGTATCCCTAGCATACCTTGAGATGTGAACAGAGAATTTATAATACAATTTTGATTATGTCAGATCATATAAGTAAATCATAAGATTCCTTTTCCCCAAATCCAGCTTCCTGCAAAACCTATATACAGCACATTAATGCCCTATCACTGTCAATTTAATTAAACTTGAGAATAAATTAAGTAATTTAGTATTCTACTATGGTGCAAGTGGTGGGCTTTGCATTGTGGATAAAAAACTAAAAATTTTAGGTTCTGTCCTAGAGCATATTATATTCTACTGATAAATATGAGTGAAATTTATGTACACTGGAAAGACTGAACATATAGTGAAAATTATGAAAATGGAATATATTGTATTATAAAATACATGTATATTACTGTTTTATATAATCTCATTATTGAATTATTATAAATTAATAAAATATGTTTATTGAATATAAATATATTTTAAATAATTCACTAAAAATAATTGAATATGATGTTTTGAAGTCTCTCTCTTTTTTTTAATTTTAAACCCTTAACTTCTGTGTATTGACTTATAGGTGGAAGAGTGGTAAGGGTAGGCAATGGGGGTCAAGTGACTTGCCCAGGGTCACACAGCTGGGAAGTGTCTGAGGCCGGATTTGAACCTAGGCCTGGCTCTCAATCCTGTCTCTAGGCCTGGCTCTCAATCCACTGAGCTACCCAGCTGCCCCTTGAAGTCTCTTTTGATTGCTAAAGTAATTTAAAATACTTATTTATCAGCCTACAACTGTATGCTCATTTCCATTCAGAAGGATCTCATTTTGTTGACATAGTTTATATTAAGGAGCAAACCATTCTAAGACCAATATGGTATTTTCATTTCTAAATTATTTTGTATAGAATTGTGTATATATTGAAGTATTTCTTACATGTGAATATTTTTATTATGAAAATGTCCACACCAGATGAATATTTGTAATATCAGAATACTGTCATTTAATTCAATGAGTATGTATGATGTATTAATCACTTAAGTTAATTTTTGGAAATACAAAAAAAAAGCTAAATGCTTTCAGTTGTCAAGAAGATTAAATTCTGTAATGGATGAGGAATAGCAATCATATAGATGAGTAAATATAGACTTCAAAAAGTAGTTTGTGGGATAGGAGAACATTAACATTTAGAGGCATCAAGAAAGCTCTGTGTAGGAGCTGACATTTGAGTTGAACACTGGATGGAGATAAGAATTCTAAGACACAGATATGAAGAGAATATGTATTCCAATCTTGGAAGACAGCAAACAAGAAGGCAGGGACAAAATGTATATGAAAGATAGGGCCTTAAATGCCAAATGGAAAAGTTTGTATTTTTATCTGAGGGGCTACAGGGAATCAAGGGAACTTTTGACAAAAAAGAGTGGTACAGTCAGAACTTAACATCAGGAGTATCAGTATAAAAGCCTTGTAGAAGATGAATTTGAGAAGGGCATTTCTAAGGCAGGATGCCCTGTTGGGAATTTTTTTTCAATAGTATAAGAGAGCTATTACAAGGGCCAAAACTAGTATGGTGGGAGAGAAAAAGAGATAGATGTGAGACACGTTTTGTAGGTAGAATTAGCAAGCCCTGACAATAAATTGAATAGAGGGAGTGAAGAGGGAGAGAGGGAAGATTTAGGGACCACTTCAAGAATTTGAACCTGGGGAGTCTGGAAAAGGTGACCTTTACCCAAAAGCCCATCTCTATCCAGAAATAAGGGAGAGATCCATGGAGTGAGGTAATCAAGAATAAGGTCTATATGTTGTGGTACAATCATATGTAAAGGACTTCTCTACTAGTAGATCTCGGACAATCCTGAGGTACTTATGAGAAAAAAATCTATCTACATCCAGAGAAAGAACTGTGGGAGTAGAAATAGGAAGAAAAACATATGATCAATCATGTGGTTCGATGGGTATATGATTGGGGATGTTGAGTTTAAATGATCAATCTATTGCAAATATTAATAATGTGGAAATAAGTTTTGAACAATGATACATGTATAACAGTGGAACTGCTCATCAGCTCAGGGAGAGGGGAGGAAAGAGAAGAAGGAAAGAACATGAATCAAGTAACCATGGAAAAATATTCTCAATTAATTAATTTGTTAATTAATTAGAAATAACATAATTTAAATTACATTAAAAAAGGGAATTTCTGCTCAAATAAGATAAATTTATCCAGAATTTTAAAAGAAGCAAAGGATGATGGGAAAATTATTTAAGTGTAAATATCTTTTATAAAGGTAAAATTTCTAATGTATGTGAAATGAATTGAAATATGCATTTGTAGCTCCCCATAAAGAAAATAATTAAAAAAAACAATAAGGTCTACTTTGAACACATAAAGGCTGAAAAGCCTGTGGGCCATCCAAATCAAGAAGTCCAGCATGCAACTGGTGATATGGAACTTGAGTTTCAGAGAAAGATAAGAACTAGAAATATAGATTTACGATTCACTATCAGATATATGATAATTAAATATATTGGTGTAATGAAAATTATTATAAATAAAGAAAAGGTCCCAGGACAGATGTTTGCAATATATTTATTCAAGAGGAGAGGGTAAAGCATGAATGATGATGCAGTAAAAGAGAATAAAAAAGAATAGTGTCACAGGTCTACTTACACTTAAATTAAGGAGGAAAAATCCTAATAAAAAAGTCACAAAAATGAGGATGGGATGAGAGAAAGTGAATAAACTCTTTCATAAAATAAAGTGTGTAAAACTTTTCTGGAAGATGAATGATAACTTGTCAAATTATGTGTTTAGAGAGAATTCTTAGTCAAGTATTACTTGACAAAGGAAAATTAATTTCCCCAACACCTAGGGAAAAGAGAATATTCAGAGAGAGAGTGGTAAAATTGATTGATAGATGCAGAGATAAAAAGATTAAAGAATAAAAAACTATTATTGAGTTTGTCATTTGTGTTTATCAGTTACCTTGAAACTATGGCTTTATTTGAGTGGTAAGGTCAGATATCAAATTTTATGGGGTTGAAAAATGAATGAGATTTGAGGAAGGAGAAGGAGTATGGACAAATTTTCTAAAAAATTGGCAGTTAACAGGAGGAGAGATATGGGATAACAGATTGAGGGAATGGCAAAGTCACTTGAAAAATTTTTATATGAATAGGAAAACCTGAACATAATTACAGTCAGCAGAGAAGGAGATAATGGCAGGATTAAAAAGAGATACCGACTATTAAAAAGTGAAAGACCATGGAAGGTGAGATCAGGGTACAAGCATAAGGGTTACATTAGTCAGGAGAAATATTATAATTCCTTCAAAATTGAGCAACAGAGAAAATCTATCATAATTTTGAGGGGATATGAAATATTGAATTGAAGAGGAAAGGGAGCTCAATGTTATGACTTCTTTTTTTTTCAATAAAGTACTGAGAGGTAAAAGGAAGGTGTTGGTATAGGGCAGTGATTCCCAAAGTTGGCAACACCTCTCCCTGGTGGGTGCTGCAGCGATCCAGGGGGAAGGTGATGGTCACAGGTGCATTTGGGGGCAGTGAATAACTGTAAGGGGGCAGTGATAGTATGTGACTGGGGGCGCTAAGTAATATTTTTTTCTGGAAAGGGAGCAGTAGGTCAAAAAAGTTTGGGAACCACTGGTATAGGGCAATCTGACATGGGAAGAGGAAATATAGAAATGAGGATCTAAGGAGTACAAGAGGAAAACAGATAGAAAAGAATACATTAAGTTATTGCCTCATAGCCCTAAATATTTAATTGAGAGTGGATTATGTAAATTCATACTAGACTCATCTGAATGGTTCTGCTACTTCCTCCACTAGCATTATCATAAAATTTGCATCTGACACAAAGATAGGAGGGATATTTTAAACAGTGAACGACAGATTCAGAATCCAAAAGGATTCTGAAGTGCAAGAATATTGGAACAAATCTAATCAGGTAAAATTGAAGAAAAATACATTTAAAATTTTCTACTCACATGCAAAAGGAAAAATTAATTTCATAAGTCAAATATAAAGGACCTAGACAAATAGCAGTTCTGAAAAAATATCTGGAATTTTAGCATACTCTAAGCTTGATGGCACAGTGGAAGTTAGGAAGACTTAGTTCAAATCTGGGTGACCCTGGGCAAGTCTCTCATCCTCAGTTTCCTCATCTGTAAAATGAAGATAATAATAATATCTACTTCACAAAGTCATTGTGAGGATAAAATGATTTAAAAATTGTAAAGTACTTTGCAAACTTAAATTGCTAATCAAATATTAGCTATTATGTGTGTGTTCATGTGTGTGTGTTAATCAATAGAGTGATGAAACAGCTAAAACACTATGGCCCTGAGCTTCATTGAGTGCATAGCTCTTCCAGGAAGAGGGAGGTAACAGTTCCATTATACTATATTTTCATCAGATAGATCTCTTCTGAAGTATTTTATTCAGTTTTATGTATCATCATTGAAGAAATGCACTAAAAATTAGACCATCAAGAAGAAAACAAAAAGAACTGTGAAGTACATTGAATCCATGTCAGTATAGATCAAAGGAATTGGGCATGTTTAACATAAAAAAGAAGACTTGGGAAGAACATGATATTGTCTTCAATCATTTCAAAGACCGGGATATGGAAAAGGCTCTAGATTTGTTTCACTTAGTCCCTATAGGGGAAAACAAGAGCAACAGTTGGGAGGATATTGGATTTCTAATTGTGTCAGGAAAACTTTCTATTTTGATGTAATTGTTCAGTTCTATCTAATTCTTCCTGACCCCATTTGGGGTTTTCTTGGCAAAAACAAAACAAAACAAACAAAAACAAACAAATAAAAACTGGAGTGGTTTGCCATTTCCTTCTTCAGCTCATTTTACAGATAAAGAACTGAGGCAAAAAAAAAAGTTAAGCGATTGTCTAGTGCCATATAACTAGTGTCTGCCTCTATTCACTGGGCCACTTACCTGCTCCACATACTTCCTAACAATTAGAGTTATCTAACGTCAGGCTAGACTACCTCAAGAAGTAGAGGGCTCTTTGGAAAACATGCTAACCATTTCTTGAGTTACAGGGGACATTCCATTTGCTGCATGGTTTGAAATAGATGATCCTTCCTATTTTCAGAGATTGTGATTCTTTCTAACAGTATGCAAGTATGGTGGAGAATGAGGATGGGGAAGAGGTAATATCATATACTAATTCACAAATCTGTGAACTGCAATAGATAAAAAGGCAACAGATTCAAAGGGAAAGGGCAGTGTGAAATTTAGCAATTTAACTATAGATAGCTTGAAGATGGTTCCTGTGGCTATGTTTATTGAAGGAATGATGAAGAGAACACACCGTTTCATTTCAAGTTTTAAATTGAAATTATGTAAGTGCTCATGATTAATTTCTGAATGTTCTATGTTTTATTGACAAAGCAGGGAAGTAGTTGGACATCGTTCCACTATTTTTTAAAACATATTATGAAAAAGCCACTGTACATCCTGCATCTGGAGTATAGGGAAGAATTGTTGAGGATAAATAACATATGACATTGGATTTTGATTCAATTTTCATGGTAATTCCTTTTCAGTATTGATAACAAAAGGGGTGGGAAGGGAAAGACCTTCAAGGGAAATCATTTGGAATAGCATCTGAAACAGATTTGAGGGTCCTTGGAATGCCAAATTATCTTTGACCATCTGTGCTTCATGCAGGTCTTTGAAGAATGTCACTCCAATGGTCTATTTAATCTGAATTCCTGCCTGAGATTCATGGTTGTCTGTTTTGTTTACTTTAACCACAATCTAGAGGAAAAAGTAAATAGACTGTATCATTAAGTCTTAATCTCAGTCTCTCTTTCTCATCATCACCATTTTCATTTTCACAGGCAGAGTCAGCCTTCCCAGTATCACTGACTCTTAGAGTTTTGTGGAATCTCAGAGATTATCCAATCCAGCAGGTACCTGAATGAGAGCAAGAATGCCCTTGTTGAAACCCTGACTAAGCTTCATCTAACCTCCACTCTAAATTCTGCAGTGAGAGTGAAATTCCACTATTAGTGATTCACTAATTCATTATCTTTCACTCTCTCCCTGGGTACTCTTTATAATGTGATTATCACCAAATAGATGTAGTCTATTAAACCACAAATACCTCAGTTAATTTGTTTTTTGTCCTCTAGCAATAAGGACCTGGAGCATCTAGAAAATACATAACACCTGGGGGTAGTAAAAAAGAAAAAGAGAGAGTATACCTAGAGGGAAGGTGACAAACATTTGATTTTCCCTATGACCATCCTTGAGTATAATTTTTAAGAAAATTTTAAAATATGAAAAATCTAGAATCCTTAAAAAATTCTTAAAGAAATACATGTACCTCTGGGTCAAATTCCAAAGAATATATATGGAAAGTGCCTCTGCCAAAAAAGATTTGCATTCCCCACCCACTACATTTTCATCTGTTTTTACTTACAAGCCTCCAGGCCAGAATTAGCTCTTCTGGTGATAGAATGGGAAGAAAGGCTTCAATTGGTGAAAGGAAAAGCCTGCATCAGTATCCTGGACCTGTTCTTTTTGCTTGATGCTGGTTTCCTCCTTGCCTTATTCCTCCTTGAGATGTTCAGGTTACTGACTCTTCATCAGACCAGTTGAACTTCAACCTTGGGTCATTCTTTTAGCTTGTAGGAAACTTTCAGTTATTGACCATTTGTATAGATTTTCTACCTCCTGCCATGTGCTTCTTAACAGCCTACCTGATTTCTCTTTCTTTGACCATTGTACTGAATTGTGCACTTCATGTGTATTCACTCTATTTCTTGGTCCTGGCTTACCCAATTTCCTCAATCAGCTACAGATTATCACCTACTATGGTGTCAATAAATGGCTTTTTGTTTTTCATGTCTAGGATTTCTTAGAGTCTTGAGATAATATTGCCTTTATTTGCTGTCCAAAGTCCACTTAGACTTTAAAGGGATGAGAATAAAATAGTCATGGAGTTGAAAAGGATCTGAAAGGCAATCTAGTCTACCAAATAACTGAGTTAGAATCAATGTAATTTGACAATTGGTCTTCTAGTTTCTATTTAGGACCTCTTTGGGGGGGGGGGGCGTGGATCTCTATCACTTAATGCTGCTGATTTCCATTTCCTATAGCTCTATTTATAACAGTTTTTTTTCTAGTATTAGACCTAAATTTATTGTATTGCTATAATATCCACACATTTCCTTGTCAGGAAGGAATGTAAACATTCCCTCTTCTATGAGATAACTTTACAAATACTGGAAAACATTTTTCATTCTCTGTCCTATTCACTCTTTCTTTTCTAAGCTAAACCTCCCACTTTCAGTTACATTCTGTATTGGATAGTCCCCAAACTCTTTGCCCCCCTGTTTACCTCTCTATCGATACTCTCCATTTTGTCAAGTTCCTTTCTAAAATGTGACCCCAGGGCTATAGAAGGGCAGGGTTGAATTACATTGTTATCATGTTTAGCCCTGAACATTGTGCCTCTTTCTTAATACAATATAAACCTTATTAACTTTTTGTCTGCTATGACAGAGTTAAGAAAATTGCGTGTACACATATTTTGCTTCTGATACATAACATCAAGCATTTGCTAATTTGGCAGAAAGGCTCTGTCAAAGGACAGAGATGAACTTGATTTAAGAATTAAAGAATAACAGTTCATTTTAAAAATACCTTTATAATTCAGTTAAAATGAGTGAAACTATTAAATTAGTCTCACTTTCAGACTAAATGAAAGGACATTTTAAAACATCTTTTGAAGTCAGACAAATGTTTTCAAATTAGTTTTGTTGTTTTTGAAGAAACAAATCAAGCTTTTCTTTGTAGTTTGGAGATGCCCATCTGCCAATTTGCACATGGAGAGGAGCGTGGTCTTTATGTAGATATACAGTTTTTTTTAAAGCCTTTTAAGTTCCTGCCTATAAAAACATGAGAGTAAAATTCACTTGTTACTTGAAAAACAGCTTAAGAAAACTGAACTGTATCAAATTATATAAAATATACATGTTTGTTTCATTGGTATCCTATGATGCCTTTTCTCCTAAGAACATGTACTTGAGTTCTCATAGTATTTGTTTTGTGTCCTTGATTATATCTTGTATCAATAATTAAATCTCCACACATTTTAGCTATCTTAAGCATTCTCAAACAAAAACTATTGTTGGTCCTGGCTTAGAGGATGGCCCCTAATGCTTTACCTTGTGCCTAGTCCAAATCAACATTGGCATGTTATTATGGAACTCTATTATTAAAAGTCTTGGCTTAGAAAATTAGAAAAGGATGATAAAACTTGGGATAATTAAGCAATTACATGGTGACTCATCAACATAGCTGGAAGTAATAATTCATTCAAACAATATTCAATAAGCATTTATTAAAATTCCATAGGTTGGTTTATCCTTGAATATACTTGTTATATTTTTCACCTATATCTCTAGCTATTATCAAGTGAAAATGATCTTTGTTGATACCTTTATCTAGTTGAAAGATGGTCTGCCAGAAGACTCAGGAGATGTGAGATAGAATATGCCTAGTGTTAAAATATGACCAATTGGAAAATTAAGAATTCTAACTTAAAATATGATCTGTGAATAACTTTCTGGGCAGATAGTCTGGCATTAATACTTGGAATGTTAATAGATACTGATCACTTAAAGGAGCTAAACTAAAGTTATAAGCTATTTGGCATTGTTTTAAAACAATTGTAATAGTTATGTTCATGCAATTGAGCACATTGATCATTTGATCACAGGACAACCTGCAGCAATTCACTTAAACTTTTAGTGCTTCAAAGAACTCTTTTTTTAAAAAAAACCATTATTTTCAAATAATCTTCCATGTTTCCATGATTCATTTTCTTTCCCTCTCTTCTCTCCTCCTCCCTCCCAGGGCCAAAAGCAATTCCACTGGGTTGTACAAACGTTATCACTTGATACCCATTTCCATATTATTCATTTTTGTTATAGAGCGATCTTTTAAAGTCTAAACCCCAAATCACATGCCCCTATATACTTGTGATAAGAGATGTCATATGTTCTTATTTTGCATTTCTGCTCCCATAGTTCTTTCTCTCATGTGTTCAGCATTCTTTCCCATGAGTCCTTTGGGAATGTCCTGGCTTCTTGCGTTGCTACTAGTGGCCAAAGGCCATTACATTGTTCCACAGTGTTTTACTTTCTGTATACAATGTTCTGGTTCTGCTCATTTTACTCTGCATCAGTTCATTGAGGTTTTCCCAGTTAATATAGAAATCCTCCAGATCATCATTACTTATAGAACAGTAGTATTCCATCACCATCATATACCACAATCTGTTCAGTCATTCCCCAACTGAGGTACAGCCACTCATTTTCCAATTTTTTGCAACCACAAAGAGCACAGTTATGAATATTTTTGAACAAGTATCTTTCCTTATTATCTCTTTGGGGCAGAAACCTAGTAGGTATTGCTGTATCAAAGGGCATGCATTATTTTAAAGCCCTTTGTGCATAATTCCAAATTGCCTTCCAGAATGACTGGATTAATTCACAACTCCACCAGCAATACATTAATGTCCTAATTTTGCTACAAACCCTCCAACATTTATTACATTCCTTTTATGTCATATTAGCCAACCTGCTAGGTGTGAGGTGGTACCTCAGAGTTGTTTTCATTTGCATTTCTCTAATTATGAGAGATTTAGAACATTTTTTCATGTGCTTATTGATAGTTTTGATTTCTTTATCTGAAAACTGCCTATCCATGTCCCTTGCCCATTTGTCAATTAGGAAATGGTTTTATTTTTTGTACAATTAACTAATTAGTAAAGACCTTTCTATTCATAAACTTTCTAATGTTTTCAGTAGGAATTGGTGTTGTATTTTGTAAAAGGCTTTTACAGCATTTTTCAGCATTTATTGAGATAATCCTGTGGTTTTTGTTGGTTTGCTTGTTGATATGGTCAATTATGTGAATGGTTTTACTAATGTTGAACTAGCCTTGCATTCCTGGTGTAAATCCCACCTGATCATAATGAATAACCCTTGTGATTACTTGCTGGAGTGTTTGTTTTTGCTAGTATTCTGTTTAAGATTTTTGCTTCTATGTTCATTAGGGAGATTGGTCTGTAGTTTTCTTTCTCCGTATTTGATCTACCTAGCTTTGGGATCAGTACCATATTTGTGTTATAAAAAGAGTTTGGATGAACTCCTTTTTTGCTTATTGTGTCAAATAGTTTGTATAGTATTGGAATTAGTTGTTCTTTGAAGGTTTGATAGAATTCACTTGTGAATCCATCAGGTCCTGGGAATTTTTTTCTTAGGGAGTTCTTTGATGGCTTTTTCAATTTCTTTTTCTGATATGGGATTATTTAAGTATTCTATTTCTTCTGCTGTTAATGTAGTCAATTTGTATTTTTGTAAATGTTCATCCATAACACCTAGATTTCTATATGTATTGCCATAAAATTAGGAAAAATAGTTTTTAATAATTGTCTTAATTTCCTCTTCATTAGAGGTGAGGTCTCCCTTTTCATTTTGATACTGATAATGTGGTTTTCTTCTTTCCTTTTTTTAATTAGATTGACCAGTATTTTATCAATTTTATTTATTTTTTCAAAGTACCAGCTTCCAGTCTTACTTATTAATTCAATAGTTTTTTACTTTAAATTTTATTGATTTCTCCTTTGATTTTTATAATCTCTAATTTAATTTTTAACTGGGGATTTTTAATTTGTTCCCTTGATCTTTGCACTCTCTAATTTGTTATTATATGCACTCAGTGATATAAATTTTCCCCTGAGTACTGCTTTGGCTGCATCCCATAGATTTTGGTAGGATGTCTCATCATTGTCATTCTCTTCAATGAAATTTTTAATTGTTTCTATGATTTCTTCTTTAATAATCTGATTTTGGAGAATCATATTATTTAACTTCCAATAAGTTTTTGACTTGCCTGTCCATGTGCCCTTATTGATTATTATTTTTATTGCATTATGATCTAAAAAGGTTACATTCATTATTTCTGCTCTTTTGCATTTTTTGCCATGTTTCTATGCCAGGGTATATGATCAATCTTTGTGAATGTATCATGTGCAGCTGAAAAGAAAGTGTATTCCTTTTTGTCCATGTTTATTTTTCTCTACATATCTATTAAATCTATTTTTTCTAGGATTTTATTCACCTCTCTTATCTCTTTCTTATTTATATTTTGGTTTGATTTGTCTAGATCTGATAGAAGAATATTCATATCTCCCACTAGTATAGTTTTACTATATATTTCCTCCTTGAGCTCTGCCAGTCTCTCCTTTACTGATTTCGATGCTATACTATTTGGTGCATACATGTTGAGTACTGTTATTCCTCATAATCTATACTGCCTTTTATCAGGATGTAATTACCTTCCCTATCTCTTTTAATTAGATCCATTTTTTATTTTGGCTTTACCAGAAATCATAATTGCCACTCCTGCCTGCTTTTTCTCAGATGAAGTCCAAAGGATTTTACTCCAGACATTGACTGTGTATGTCCACCTGCCTCATGTATGTTTCTTGTAGACAACATATGGTAGGATTTTGTGTACTAATCCACTCTGCTATTTGCTCCTGTTTTATAAGTGAGTTCATCCTATTCTAATTCAGGGTTATAATTATCGGCTGTGTATTCTCTAATATTTTGGTATCATCTCCTAGTTCTACCCTTTCTTCTTACTCTATTTCCTTTAAAACCAGTGGTTTGTTTTATATCAGCCCCCCTTGTCCCCTTCCTTGGTTTACTACCCTTTCCACCCCCTCCCTTCCCCTCTTATTATTTTTATTATTTTTAAGGCCTAATGAATTTCCTCCCCCTCTCTTCCCCTCCCTTTGTGAACTCCCCACCCCACTACCCACTTCATTTATCCCTTATGAGGTTGTCCATAGGGTTAGTTAGATTTGATATCCCAATGGATCAATCTATTCTTCCCTCTCAGGATTAATTATGCTGTGAGTAAGGTTTACGTATTTCCTATTAATGCTCTCTTCCTCTCCTTATAATAGTGTATTCATCCCCTCACCTTCCCATTTTCCAAACTGGACTGGTACTTCAACCTTTTCTTATGACTAGTTCTTCTAATTACTATAATAGTGAATACTATTTTTTAGAATTATACATATTTCTCCATATGGGAATACAAATAATTTGATCTTATTGAACCCCTTAAAGAAGGAAATTTAAAGATAAGAGTTTTCTTTCTTTCCTCTCTCTTTCTTATTTACCTTTTCATGTTTCTCTTGGTTTTTGTGGTTGAATATCAGACTTTCCATTTAGTCCTGGTCTTTTCTGTGCAAATACTTGGAAATCTTTTAACTTGTTGAATACCCACACTTTCTCCTGGAAGAATATAATCAGTGTTAATGGGTAGGTGATCCTTGGTTGTAGACCCAATTCTCTTGCCTTTCTGAATATCATGTTCCAAGCCTTATGTTCTTATGTAGATGCTGCCCTATCCTGTGTAATCCTGATTGGTATTCCTTAATATCTGAATTGTCTCTTTCTGGCTTCTTGTAATATTTTCTGCTTTTGAATTTGGCTATTATATTTCTGGAGGTTGTCTTCTGAGGATTTAGTTTACAAGTTGTTCTATGAGCTCTTTCAATGTCTATTTTTGCCCTCTTCTTCAAGGACATTGGGGCAGTTTTTTGGATAATTTCATATAGTAATATATCTAAATTCTTATTTGTCTCTGATTTTTCAGGAAGATCAATAATTCTCAAGTTGTCTCTTCTAGACCTCTTTTCTTGATCTATTATCTTCTCATTGAGATATTTCATCTTTCCTTTTATTTTGTCAGTTTTTTGACTTTGCTTTATTAATTCTTGTTGTCTTGTGAGATCATTGACTTCTTCTTGCCCAATTCTAGCCTTTAAAGATTGGGTTTTGGCTATAATATTTTTTTTCCTTTTTCAATCTGGTCTATCTGGCTCTTCATGGCTTCTAGCTGGTGATATCTGGACATCAATTTTATTATCATTTCATTTGCTTTCTGAACCTCAATTTCCAATTGCTAAATTCTGCCTTTTAGACTGTTATTTTCTTGCCAGATCTCTTCCATCTTTCTCATGATCTCATATTTGAACTCTTTATGAGCTTGTGAACAATTTTCATTTTGGGGGGGAAGGTTTCAATGTCTTTAATTGTTTTTCCTCCTCCGTTTTCTGTTTTTTTGTTTTTTTTTTTTTTATTCTGTGCAGAAGTTAGCTTTTTTCTTGGTCTTTTTGGTGGTTATTTCTTGGGCCTTGGTTGGCATCATTGTGCTTTCTCAGCCAGAAGTCTGAGTAAGGCAGGAAGACTCTCTTTGCATGGAGCTAAGGAGCAGTTTTTGCCTGAGGCTAATTTGCAAGTCTCCTGGCTTCCACTGTCTGCTAAGCCTCTGCTGTTCCCAGCCCCTCTCAGCCTCACTCCTGCGCCCAAGGTCTGTGACCCCCAGTCTCCTGACGTCTGTGGTCTAACTGTTTTCAGGGTCAAGTCCCTGTGGTCCTAGTTGACTGCCCAGTGCCTGGAAATTGGCCCATGCTTGCTTCCACCTGAGGTCTTCCCTTGAGTCTCAGCATGCTGAGCTGCTTCCAATGTCCACTGCCTCTCTCAGCTGACAGTCAGAGGGCCAGAGGCCCAGAAGCAAATGAAAGAAAGCTTCATTCACAGAGTCTCTATTAAAGGGAAGTTCCTTAAGAGAAGTTCAGGAAGATTCAATCTTTAAACTCACCACATGGAATTTCAAAGAAGATATTAAGAGCAATCTCCCCAATGTTTCAGGGTCACAGCCTGCACTCATCCACAAACCAGGAAAGCTAGAAGACTGAGCCCAGCTGACTGAGGTCTCTTTTTAAAGGGGTCACTTATGTGTCACTTCCTGTGCCTCCCTCCTAGTTTGTGTGTCCAATCACATCAGACACATCTCTTAGGACTGCCTAAGGGGCTGTCAGTCGATTCTGATTTGTCACTCACTCTAGCATACATGGATTATGGACTTCCCAAAATTGGAGGTGTTCTTACCTTTGGTGATTAAATCTAAAGATGGAAAGTGTATATTTAATCTAATTGTCACAATACACTTACATTGTGTATTTATATGTATATATATATATATATATATGTTTGTACATGTACACGTATGTATATATATGTATTTATACATATTGCATATTTAATTTTTATTGAACAAGAGCAGTAAGTGAAAATTTCAAAGGGATAAATTTGATCTTGAGTTAAGGGTAAATTAGCAAAATTAAACCTCCCCCAAATAGAATAGAGTATTTTGGGAATTAGTGGAATTTATTAAAGAATCCAAGAAGTCCAAGCAGAGTCTGTATTATTACTCACTCGGTATGTCAGAGAGAGGATTGTTGCTTAGGCCTGGATTAAACTATAGAGTCTACTGACCTACCTTCTGAAACTGATAATCTGTGATTCTCTGAAACAAAAATAATAAATTTGTGGTCCTAGAGATCAAGCTTCTTCTTAATGATTGAAATTTTCTCAAACTTTCTACACAAGTATATCTCAATTATTTCTTGCAGCTATGGAGCAAATGTTTTAGGTGTAATAGCATATATTCTACAGAGAATAAACTTTGGGATTTGTCCTGTATGGTTATCAAAATATGTCTCTTGTAAAAAGATGGGGCACCAGGGATGTTAAATTGTGACCTAAATGGTTTGTGGGTACACACACTGGGTTGAAGGAGAGACAGGACCAACCAGGATAGGGAGACCAAGATTCACTGCCAAGCTGTCATTAACTTTCAAGAATGGCAGTTAGGCCAATGGACACCCAGCTCACCACTAGGCCAGGGTCTTGGAACCAGCAGGCAAAGGTAAAGGTTTTTAACAGTTTAATTATTAGTAACTAAATAAAAGATGGGATAGGGGATTCTACATTAGAAAACCTAAAGGACAAAACACAGGGGCAAGGGGAGGACTTGACTACTCTAAATCTAATTGACCTAAGCCAGGCAGGGCCCAAAGGAGCAGTACTGGAGTCACTGGGAAAGCTGCTTCAAACCTGGTTCCAGTCAGGTTTTGATGAGCCCAGCTAATGGGCCTGAGGGTGGCTTTGAGGATTCTCATGGTAATCCAAAGATGATCACAGGATGCCAAGAGCTAAGGTGGTCCAAGATACCCAGGTGGAGAGAGTGAACTTGAGATGCTGTCCACCAGACCCCAAACCACTCCCCACTTAGTGCAGCTCTGCAGGTCTTGTCCACTTGCTGAAAACCTCCACCACTCAGGATCCCAGGGAATCTGGATGCAGGGTGTCCTTAATTCTGAGATCTCCAAGGGCTAGCAACAGTTTGTGCCAACCACTAATGGAGTCTCTCTCAGACCACAAGCAACTTCCTGCTCCTTCATTCCATCTTGGAAGCCTCCAGCCCTTCCTGCTAGGTCCATAGAAACTATATACAACTAAGTAATCTTCCTCACAGCACTCTATAGCCCTGGTAATCAAAACATGACATGGTCCAGCCTAACTGATTAAACTAGTCTGTCTTTGAAATTTTAATTTCATAAAAGGCAAATAATTCTAAAATGTATATTTTAACTAGAAGCAGGATAAAATTCCATTGAACTATTGTAAAATACAACATTGCAGAAGTGTACTAATGAATAATAAAATAAAATGTTATTTACATTCTGAGAGGGATAATTACTTCCCCCTTAGAGATAGGAAAAGATTTTATGAAACACATGGGCTTTGGATTTATTGTTAAAGAATGATGAGAGATAAACAGAGGAAAAGAGGGGTATAGAAATTCCAGTCAAGGAAAAACATGAATGTGTGACTATACAGGATATAGATGAGGAGATCACAGTGAAAGTAGGAAAGAGTTTTATTTAATTTGGTTATACTACTGAGAGCATGGTGAGGAATACCATGGATCCAGGTTGGAAAAGTAAGTCACCAGATTATGAGGGGCCTCGAGTAACAGGCAATGGGTTTTTGCCATGTTTTGAAAGACGATTGAGGTACAACAAAGATTCTTAAGCAGAAAAAAAGTTTAATATTCTTTAGGGAGAGACTAGATGATAAAGTAAAGAAGAGTAGAAAATGCTTAGTTATTTCTTCTCTTTTTTGAAGAAAAGAATATCTAGGAGGATTTTTCTTAGTGGTGCTGTTGAAAAGAATAAATTTTTTTAATCAGAAAAACATTTTTCTGACATAAATGCTTCCTCAAATTTCAAAGTGAAAATTTTGCCTTTTTCAGCAAATTTTCAAAAGTTTTCTTTTTTAGTGAGTATATATTATCTATAATACAATTTTTTAAGTGTTACTCTTAGGGGTTGCATGCTGGGAGTTAAGATGGTGGAATAAGAGATACTCAGATTATCCAAAACTTTTAAACATATAAAAATAGGGATATGTCTCACTTCCATGTGACTGAGGTAATAAAATGCAGGTGGGAAGCAGCCCAATGCGAGTTCTACCCACTTGCATATGTCCTGAAGTAAGGAAACAGCAAAACAGAAAGCAGCCCAACCCAACAGCAGAGTGGGGAATAGCAGAGAGAGAAGCAGCCCAAAGTAAGAGCTGAGTGGAGAAGGAACCTAACACCAGCTTCATCCATTTCCACATGACCTGAACAATTATATCCAATACTACATAAACTATTTGAAAAAATAGAGAAAGAAGGAATTTTTCTAAATCCATTTTATGAAACAAATATAATATCCATATCTAAACCAGGAAGAATAAAAACAGAAAACTGAAAACTACTGAACAAAATCCCTAAGAAATGTTGATGCAAAAAATTTAAATAACTAATTTAAATGTTAATTTAATTTTAAATATAGTTAATATATTACATATTTTATATGTTTATATGTGATTTATATATTAATTTAAATAATTAAAATTTTTCAAAACTACTAGCAAGGATTTTGCAGCATTATATCACAAGAATCATAAATCATAACCATTTGGATTTTTTACCAGCAATGCAGGAATGGTATACTAGTAGGATTACTATCATCACAATTGATCCTATCAATAAAACCCCAATAAAAATAATTTTTATCTCAATAGATAAAGAAAAATACTTTTACAAAACCCAACACCCATTCCTTATAAAAATATTAGAAAACAATAAATGGATCTTTCCTCAAAGTAATATCTGTCTAAAGAATATTTGTCTAAAACCATCAACAAGCATTATCTATAATGGGGACAAACTAGAACACTTCCATAATGATCAAAATAAAATGGTTAACTAGGGTTTTGCTTTACCCAGTCAGGCAGGTTGATCTCTTCAGGGACAGAGAGCAAAAATGGCTACTCTCTCTGCCTTGGTCCAGTAGGAATTCAATCTGACTGTGCTTCTCAAGGTAACAGGTTTATTTTTTTAAAACATTTATTAATATTCGTTTTTAACATGGTTACATGATTCATGCTACTACTTTCCCCTTCATCCCCGTCATTCCCCCCACCCATGGCCGATGCACATTTCCACTGGTTTTATCATGTGTCATTGATCAAGACCTATTTCCAAATTGTTGTTAGTTGCATTGGTGTAGTAGTTTCGAGTCTACATCCCCAATCATGTCCACCCAAACCCATGCGATCAAGCAGTTGTTTTTCTTATATGTTTCCTCTCCTGCAGTTCTTCCTCTGAATGTGGGTAGCGTTCTTTTCCATAAATCCTTTAGAGCTGTCCTGTGTCATTGCATTGCTGCTAGTACAGAAGTCCATTGCAATCAAGTTTACCATAGTATATCAGTCTCTGTGTACAGTGTTCTTCTGGCTCTGCTCCTTTCCCTCTGCATCAGTTCCTGGAGGTCTTTCCAGTTCACCTGGAACTCCTCCAGTTTATTATTCCTTTGAACACAATAGTATTCCATCACCAGCATATACCACAATTTGTTCAGCCATTCCCCAATTGAAGGGCATACCCTCCTTTTCCAGTTTTTTGCCACCACAAAAAGCGTAGCTATAAATATTTTCGTACAAGTCTGTTTATTTATGATCTCTTTGGGGTACAAACCCAACAATGGTATGGTTGGATCAAAGGGCAGGCATTTTTTTATAACCCTTTGGGCAAAATTCCAAATTACCATCCAGAATGGTAGGATCAGTTCACAACTCCACCAACAATGCATTAATGTCCCAATTTTGCCACATCCCCTCCAGCATTCATTACTCTCCCCTTCTTTCATTTTAGCCAATCTGCTATGTGTGAGATGATACCTCAGAGTTGTTTTGATTTGCATTTCTCTAATTATTAGAGATTTAGAACACTTTCTCATGTGCTTATTGATACTTTTGATTTCTTTATCTGAAAATTGCCTATTCATGTCTCTTGCCCATTTATCAATTGGGGAATGGCTTGATTTTTTATACAATTGCTTTAACTCCTTGTATATTTGAGTAATTAGACCCCTGTCAGAGTTTTTCGTTATAAAGATTTTTTCCCAATTTGTTGTTTCCCTTCTGATTTTGACTACATTGTTTTTGTTTGTACAAAAGCTTTTTAGTTTAATATAATCAAAACCATTTAATTTACATTTTGTAATTTTCTCTAACTCTTGCTTGGTTTTAAAATCTTTCCTTTCTGAGAAATCTGACAAGTATACTATTCTGTGTTCACTTATTTATAGTTTCCCTCTTTATATTCAAGTCATTCACCCATTCTGAATTTATCTTGGTGTAGGGTGTGAGATGTTGTTCTAAACCTAATCTCTCCCATATTGTTTTCCAAATTTCCCAGCAGTTTTTGTCAAATAGTGGATTCATGTCCCAAAAGTTGGTCTCTTTAGGGTTTATTATACACTGTCTTGCTGACGTCATTTACCCCAAGTCTATTCCACTGATCCTCCCTTCTGTCTCTTAGCCAATACCATATTGTTTTGATGACTGCTGCTTTATAGTATAGTTTAATATCTGGTACTGCTAGGCCCCCTTCCTTCTCATTTTTTTCATTATTTCCCTTGATATTCTTGAACTTTTGTTATTCCAAATGTAATTTGTTATAGTTTTTTCTAATTCAGTAAAGAAGTCTTTTGGTAGTTTGATAGGTATGGCACTAAATAGGTAAATTAATTTGGGTCGAATGGTCATTTTTATTATGTTAGCTCGTCCTACCCATGAGCAATCAATGGCTTTCCAATTGTTTAGATCCAGTTTTATTTGTTTGGAAAGTGTTTTGTAGTTGTTTTCATATAATTGCTGTGTTTGTTTTGGTAGTTATATTCCTAAGTATTTTTTATTATCTAGGGTGATTTTAAATGGTGTTTCTCTTTCTACTTCTTGCTGCTCTAGTGTGTTGGAAATGTATAGAAATGCTGCTGATTTATGTGCATTTATTTTGTATCCTGCAACTTTGCTAAAGTTGTTGATTATTTCTATAAGCTTCTTAGTTGATTCTCTAGGATTTTTTAAGTAGACCACCATATCATCTGCAAAGAGTGATACCTTAGTCTCCTCATTGCCTATTTTGATACTTTCAATTTCTTTTTCTTCTCTAATTGCTACTGCTAGTGTTTCTACTACTATGTTAAATAATAGAGGTGATAATGGGCATCCTTTTTTTACTCCTGATCTTATTTGGAGGGCTTCTAATTAATCCACATTGCATATGATGTTTGTTGATGGTTTTCGGTATATACTGTTTAGTATTATTAGAAAAGGTCCTTCTATTCCTATACTTTTCAGTGTTTTCAATAGGAATGGATGTTTTATTTTTTCAAAGGCTTTTTCAGCATCTATTGAGATAATCATGTGATATTTGTTTGTTAGACTGTTGATATGGTCAATTATGTGGATGGTTTTCCTAATGTTGAACCATCCTTGCATTCCTGGTATAAATCCCACCTCATCATGGTGGATGATCTTGATTACTTGCTGGAGTCTCTTTACTAGTATTCTATTTAAGATTTTTGCATCTATGTTCATTAGGGGGTTTGGTTCATAGTTTTCATTTTCTGTTTTTGATCTCCCTGGCTTTGGAATCAGTACCAAATTTGTGTCATAAAAGGAGTTTGGTAGGACTCCTTCTTTGCTTATAATATCAAATAATTTGTATAGTATTGGGATTAGTTGTTCTTTGAATGTCTGATAGAATTCACTTGTGAATTCATCAGGTCCTGGTGATTTTTTCTTAGGGAGTTTTTTGATGGCTTGTTCAATTTCTTTTTCTTATATGGGATTATTTAGGTATTCTATTTCTTCTGCTGTTAATCTAGGCAATTTATAGTTTTATAAATATTCGTCCCTATCTCCTAAATTGTTACATTTATTGCCATATAATTGGGCGAATTAGTTTTTAATGATTGCCTTAATTTCCTCTTCAGTAGAGGTGAGGTCTCCCTTTTCATCTTTGATACTGTAAATTTGGTTTGCTTCTTTCCTTTTTTTTATTAGATTGACTAGTACTTTGTCTATTTTATCTGGGTTTTTTTCAAAATACCAGCTTCTAGTCTTATTTATTAATTCAATAGTTCTTTTACTTTCGATTTTATTAATTTATCCCTTGATTTTTAGTATTTCTAATTTATTTTTCATCTGGGGATTTTTAATTGGCTCGCTTTCTAAATTTTTGAGTTGCATGCCCAATTCATTAATCTCTGCCCTCCTTAATTCGTTAATATATGCACTCAAGGATATAAATTTCCCCCTGAATATTGCCTTGGCTGCATCCCACAGAGTTTGGTAGGATGTCTTATCATTGTCATTCTCTTCAGTGAAATTGTTGATGGTTTCTATGATTTCTTCTTTGACTAATTGGTTTTGGAGAATAGTATTATTTAATTTCCAATTAGTTTTTGATTTGCCTGTCCAGGTACCCTTACTAATTATTATTTTTATTGCATTATGATCTGAGAAGGTTAAATTTATTATTTCTACTCTTTTGGATTTGTTTGCAATGATCCTATGCCCTATAACATGGTCAGTCTTTGTGAATGTACCATGTGTAGCTGAAAAGAAGGTGTATTCCTTTTTGTCCCTATTTATTTTTCTCCACATATCAATTAAATCTAATTTTTCTAGGACTTCATTCACCTCTCTTACCTCTTTTCTTATTTATTTTTGGTTTGATTTATCTAGATCTGAAAGAGAAATATTTAGATCTCCCACTATTATGGTTTTACTATCTATTTCCTTCTTGAGCTCTGCCAGTTTCTCCTTTATGAATTTG
>NC_058131.1:147538225-147586344 GCF_016433145.1 Gracilinanus agilis
TTTACTATTCATGTCTCTTGCCCATTTATCAAGTGGGGAATGGCTTGATTTTTTTATACAATTGATTGAACCCCTGTCAGAGTTTTTTGTTATAAAGATTTTTTCCCAATTTGTTGTTTCCCTTCTGATTTTGACTACATTGTTTTTGTTTGTACAAAAGCTTTTTAGCTTAATATAATCAAAACCATTTAATTTACATTTTGTAATTTTCTCTAACTCTTGCTTGGTTTTAAAATCTTTCCTTTCTGAGAAATCTGACAAGTATACTATTCTGTGTTCACTTATTTATAGTTTCCCTCTTTATATTCAAGTCATTCACCCATTCTGAATTTATCTTGGTGTAGGGTGTGAGATGTTGTTCTAAACCTAATCTCTCCCATATTGTTTTCCAAATTTCCCAGCAGTTTTTGTCAAATAGTGGATTCATGTCCCAAAAGTTGGTCTCTTTAGGGTTTATTATACACTGTCTTGCTGACGTCATTTACCCCAAGTCTATTCCACTGATCCTCCCTTCTGTCTCTTAGCCAATACCATATTGTTTTGATGACTGCTGCTTTATAGTATAGTTTAATATCTGGTACTGCTAGGCCCCCTTCCTTCTCATTTTTTTCATTATTTCCCTTGATATTCTTGAACTTTTGTTATTCCAAATGTAATTTGTTATAGTTTTTTCTAATTCAGTAAAGAAGTCTTTTGGTAGTTTGATAGGTATGGCACTAAATAGGTAAATTAATTTGGGTCGAATGGTCATTTTTATTATGTTAGCTCGTCCTACCCATGAGCAATCAATGGCTTTCCAATTGTTGAGATCCAGTTTTATTTGTTTGGAAAGTGTTTTGTAGTTGTTTTCATATAATTGCTGTGTTTGTTTTGGTAGTTATATTCCTAAGTATTTTTTATTATCTAGGGTGATTTTAAATGGTGTTTCTCTTTCTACTTCTTGCTGCTCTAGTGTGTTGGAAATGTATAGAAATGCTGCTGATTTATGTGCATTTATTTTGTATCCTGCAACTTTGCTAAAGTTGTTGATTATTTCTATAAGCTTCTTAGTTGATTCTCTAGGATTTTTTAAGTAGACCACCATATCATCTGCAAAGAGTGATACCTTAGTCTCCTCATTGCCTATTTTGATACTTTCAATTTCTTTTTCTTCTCTAATTGCTACTGCTAGTGTTTCTACTACTATGTTAAATAATAGAGGTGATAATGGGCATCCTTTTTTTACTCCTGATCTTATTTGGAGGGCTTCTAATTAATCCACATTGCATATGATGTTTGTTGATGGTTTTCGGTATATACTGTTTAGTATTATTAGAAAAGGTCCTTCTATTCCTATACTTTTCAGTGTTTTCAATAGGAATGGATGTTTTATTTTTTCAAAGGCTTTTTCAGCATCTATTGAGATAATCATGTGATATTTGTTTGTTAGACTGTTGATATGGTCAATTATGTGGATGGTTTTCCTAATGTTGAACCATCCTTGCATTCCTGGTATAAATCCCACCTCATCATGGTGGATGATCTTGATTACTTGCTGGAGTCTCTTTACTAGTATTCTATTTAAGATTTTTGCATCTATGTTCATTAGGGGGTTTGGTTCATAGTTTTCATTTTCTGTTTTTGATCTCCCTGGCTTTGGAATCAGTACCAAATTTGTGTCATAAAAGGAGTTTGGTAGGACTCCTTCTTTGCTTATAATATCAAATAATTTGTATAGTATTGGGATTAGTTGTTCTTTGAATGTCTGATAGAATTCACTTGTGAATTCATCAGGTCCTGGTGATTTTTTCTTAGGGAGTTTTTTGATGGCTTGTTCAATTTCTTTTTCTTATATGGGATTATTTAGGTATTCTATTTCTTCTGCTGTTAATCTAGGCAATTTATAGTTTTATAAATATTCGTCCCTATCTCCTAAATTGTTACATTTATTGCCATATAATTGGGCGAATTAGTTTTTAATGATTGCCTTAATTTCCTCTTCAGTAGAGGTGAGGTCTCCCTTTTCATCTTTGATACTGTAAATTTGGTTTGCTTCTTTCCTTTTTTTTATTAGATTGACTAGTACTTTGTCTATTTTATCTGGGTTTTTTTCAAAATACCAGCTTCTAGTCTTATTTATTAATTCAATAGTTCTTTTACTTTCGATTTTATTAATTTATCCCTTGATTTTTAGTATTTCTAATTTATTTTTCATCTGGGGATTTTTAATTGGCTCGCTTTCTAAATTTTTGAGTTGCATGCCCAATTCATTAATCTCTGCCCTCCTTAATTCGTTAATATATGCACTCAAGGATATAAATTTCCCCCTGAATATTGCCTTGGCTGCATCCCACAGAGTTTGGTAGGATGTCTTATCATTGTCATTCTCTTCAGTGAAATTGTTGATGGTTTCTATGATTTCTTCTTTGACTAATTGGTTTTGGAGAATAGTATTATTTAATTTCCAATTAGTTTTTGATTTGCCTGTCCAGGTACCCTTACTAATTATTATTTTTATTGCATTATGATCTGAGAAGGTTAAATTTATTATTTCTACTCTTTTGGATTTGTTTGCAATGATCCTATGCCCTATAACATGGTCAGTCTTTGTGAATGTACCATGTGTAGCTGAAAAGAAGGTGTATTCCTTTTTGTCCCTATTTATTTTTCTCCACATATCAATTAAATCTAATTTTTCTAGGACTTCATTCACCTCTCTTACCTCTTTTCTTATTTATTTTTGGTTTGATTTATCTAGATCTGAAAGAGAAATATTTAGATCTCCCACTATTATGGTTTTACTATCTATTTCCTTCTTGAGCTCTGCCAGTTTCTCCTTTATGAATTTGTATGCTATGCCACTTGGTGCATACATATTGAGCAGTGTTATTTCCTCATTGTTTATACTGCCTTTAATCAGGATGTAATGACCTTCCCTGTCTTTTTTAATCATATCTATTTTTACTTTGGCTTTGTCAGAAATCACAATTGCTACTCCTGCCTTCTTTTTCTCATTTGATGCCCAAAAGGTTTTGCTCAAGCCTTTAACCTTAAACTTGTGTATGTCCACCTGCCTCATATGTGTTTCTTGTAGACAACATATGGTAGGATTTTGGTTTCTAATCCATTCTACTATTTGTTCCCGTTTTATGAGTGAGTTCATCCCATTCACATTCAGAGTTATAATCATTAGTTGTGCATTCACTGACATTTTCGTATCCTCCCCTATTCCTACCCCTTCTTAAACTATTTCCTTTTAAACAAGTGGTTTGCTTTAAGCCAGTAACCCTTATCCCCTCCCTTGATTAACTTCCCTTTATACTCCCTCCCTTATTATTCCCCTCTGTTTATTTTTAAAGGCCTAATGAATTTCCTCCCCCTTCTTCTCCCCTCCCTTTTTTGACCTCCCCACTCCCCTGCTCCCCTTGGTTTATCCCTTCTGACTTTCTCAGTAGGGTTAGATAGAGTATGTTATCCCAATGGATAATATAGCTATTCTTCCCTCTCTGGGTTGATTACACTGAGAGTAAGGTTTAAATATTACCTCTTAATGCTCTCTTCCTCTCCTTCTTATAATAGTATTTGTCCCCTCCCCTTCCCATGCCCTCTTTGTGTATAATAGAATATCCTATTTTTCTTATTCACTCAAGTTTCTCTTGATGTCCCCTAGTATTCACCCCCCCCTTCCCACTCCCGATATCATCTTAGACCATTTAGAATTCCAACCTCTCCCTATGAATTATTCTTCTGATTACTACAATAGTGAATACTATAATAGTGAATAGAGTTCACTACAGAGAATTATACATAGCATTGCTCTACAAAGGAATACAGATAATTAGATCTTACTGAGGCCCTTAAAAAGGCAAATTTAAAAATTATGTGTTTTCTTTCTTTCCCCTCTGTTTCTTATTTACATTTTCATGTTTCTCTTGATTTTTGTGGTTGGATATCAAACTTTCCATTTAGTCCTGGTCTTTTCTGTGCAAATACTTGGAAATCTTAAATTTTGTTGAAAGCCCATACTTTCCCCTTGAAGTATATAGTCAGTTTTGATGGGTAGTTGATCCGTGGTTGCAGGCCCAGTTGTCTAGCCTTTCTGAATATCATATTCCAAGCCTTGCGGTCTTTAAGCGTGGAGGCTGCCAGATCCTCTGTGATTCTGATTGGTGCTCCTTGATATCTGAATTGTCTATTTCTGACTTCTTGTAAGATTTTTTTCTTTTATTTGGAAGCTCTTGCATTTGGCTATTACATTCCTGGGGGTTGTCTTTTCAGGGTCTAGTGTAGAGGGTGATCTATGGATCCTTTCAATGGCTATATTGCCCTCTTGTTGTAGAACTTCAGAGCAATTTTGCTGAATAATTTCTTTTAGTATGGAGTCCAAATTTCTATTAATTTCTGCTTTTTCAGGGAGACCAATGATTTTCAAATTGTCTCTTCTAGACTGGTTAGAAGAGGTTAAGCGCTGCTTTTTACTCTGCCGCCATCTTAACCTGGAAAAAAAAACAAGGTAACAGGTTTATTATAAATTTGTAAACGAATATGGGATTAGGAATGTGCATTGTGGATTTTCCCTATCAATAATAAAACTATTTTATACAGTCCTCCCCACCTGTCTGATTTTGCTTTAAAATCCTCAGCAAAGCAAAGGCTACACTGGTTAATTCTCTCTATCTAAATGTCTTCCCTTCTATTTTGATCTAATCTAAGCTAAATCCACAAAGGAATGTCTCTAAAATATTGATAGAGTAGAGATGAAGTCTGATAAAGGCTCCCCAATGGCAAACTAAGCAGTTCTCCTTTTGAGATTTGGTCTTCTCAGGGTAACAGCAGAGTCCTGAACTTCAGTGGTCTTCAGGATCTTGTTAGATTTCTCCACAGAATAATTTGGAAGTTCACAGGAGGTTGGAACTGGGTCCTGGAGATGTTTTTGCCTTCTGAGGTTGTATCCAACTTCCCCTCTGGAAGTTGGTTTCCCAGGATTCCTCTCAAAATTCTAAGCCAAGATTCTAAGGGTTGCTTTTGCTTCTCCTGTTTCACTGCATTCTGTGCCACTCTGCATGTCTACTCTGTCACCTTATTTTTTCCCCAAAATTCCTCTTAACACTAGTAGTAGAATGCTATAATTATAAGAGCAGAAAAAGAAATTAAAGGGAAGAAAATAGGCAATAGAGAAATAAAACTATCACTCTTTGTCGATCATATAATGGCAAACATACAGAACCCAGAGAATCTACCAAAAAACTAATGAAAACAATTAACAATTTTAACAATGTTTCAGGATACAAAATAAACCTACATAAATCATCAGTATTTCTGCTTACCACCAACAAAATCCAGCTGCAAGATATAGAAAAAAATTCCATTTAAGATAATTTTAGACAATGTAAAATAATTAGGGGTTCTACCTGACAAGACAAAATCAATAACTATATGAACACAAAACAAATTTCACACAAATAAATTCAGACCTAAACAACTGGGAAAATATTAATTGATTATTGATAGGTTGATACAATATAATAAAAATGACAATCCTATCTAAATTAATTAATCTATTCAGTGTCATATGAACCAAAATACTCCAAAATTATTTCCTGGAGGTAGAAAAAAATAATAAAATTTATTTGAAAGAACAAAAGATCAAGAATATCAAGGGAATTAATGGAGAAAAAATGAAGGCGGCCCAACTATAATACATCTCACACTACAGTAAAAAGCAATAATCATCAACAAAATCTGGTTCTTGGTTAAGGAATAGAGTAGTGAATTAATAGAATGAGGTAGAAAATTAACAAACAATGGACAATGACCATAATAACCTTGTGCTTGATAAAGTCATATATCCAATATGTTGCAGCAAGAACTCACTATTTAAAAAAAAAACTACTGGGGAAACTAGAAAGCAATATGGCAGAAAGCAGGCATAGGCCAATACCTTACACCATACACCAAAATAAAGTCAAAGGGAATATTTGATCTAAAAATGAAGGGTAATGCCATAAACAAATTAGAGTAACCCAGAAATGTTTACCTGTCAGGATTATGGAAAAGGGAATAATTTATGACCAAACAAGACATAGAGAACATAATAAAAATGAAATGGATAATTTTGATTACATCAAATTAAAATGTTTTTTTTGTACAAAAATAATCAATGCAATGAAGATTAGGAAGGAAACAGCAAATCGGGGGAGGGAGATTTATATAAAATATATATGACAAAGACCTCATTTCTAAAATATATAGATACCCAAGTCAAATTTATAAGAATAAAAAAGCATTCTGAAATTGATAAATGGTAAGAAAATATGCATTCTCAGATGAAGAAATTAAAATTCTCTTTAGTCATATAAAAATGGTCCAAATCATATTTATTGAGTAGAGAATTGCAAATTTAAACAACTCTTAAATGCCACCTTACACTTATCAAAGTGGCTAATATGACCAAAAATGAAAATGATAAAGGTTTGAGGGATATGGGAAAATTGGGACACTAATATACTGATGATGGAATTTTGAACTGATTCAACCATTCCAGAGAGCAATATGCAACGATATTCAAAGGACCTTAAAACTATGGATACCCTATGACTCAATGATACCACTCCTGGGTATTTTTCTCCAAAGAGATCAGAGATAGGAGTAAAGGACCTACTTGTACAAAACTATTTTTATCAGCTCTTATTTTAGTGGCAAAGAATTGGCAACTGACAGGTTGCCTATCAATTGGGGGATGGTGAAACAAGCTGTAGTATATGTGGTTGTAATGTAATACTATTTTTCTGTGAGAAATGATGAACAGGAAGAATTCAGAAAAAAAAAAAAACTAGAAATACTTATACAAACTTTTGCAAAGTGAAGTGATTAGAATCAGAAAACTGTGTACAATAAGAGAAATATTATATAATGATCAATTGTGAATAACTATTATCAGCAAAAAAGTCCCAAGATTACCCCAAGGGACTCATGATTAAAAAAATACTATCTTCAACCAAAGAAGGAACTGTTGGAATTTGATTATAGATCAAATCATTTCATATTTCACTTTATTTCCTTGATGAGTTTTTATTGTATGTATGGCATGTGTCATCTGTCATAGCATTGGGAACATAAAATATCTACTGTCTGAAAGCACTGGTATAATCTATATCAAACTATTTACAATGTTGAGGAGAGAGGGAGGAAAAGAATTTAAACTGCTAAATGTCAGAAACCATTGTCAAAAATTGCTTTTACATGTAATTGAAACATAAAAAATAAATCTAAAAAACTAAATAAAAATTTGAAGAAAAAAATTCTTTTATTCATGTAGGACTCTACTCATCACTTTTTTTTCCATTTTTTGGCTAAGATCAAGTATAGGACCTCACTTTCATGCCTTTAGGACTTTATGCATGAAGGATTTCATCTCATTTCTTTAAATAAAATATTCCTCAAAAGTAACCAAATTGAACATCACAAAAGATAATGTGCAGACATATTGAAGTGTTGTTGTGAAAAATACTCTATAAATATCAATATCCTAAGCAATCTAGGAGTCATAAGTCTGAAGCACTCAGACATTAATGGAAAGAATATTGGACTGGAACTTAGGAGAATTAGGTTCCAGTCAGGAATCTCATCATTTGCCATCCTTCCATTCTCTTGAACTTCTGGATCTCCAGAAACTCATCTTTCTCAAAGAGGACATCAACTCTGAAACTCCCATTGTCTCACTACCCAGTGACTCTGGGTTCCTTCCCTCTTTTTGGAGAGAGAAGAGGTGTGATCCTCTATTTGAGGAGGGAAACTAAGGTATTTGTCTGATAATCCCCCTGTGCAGAAATCATGGTACTGAGTCAAGTTACTCTTCCCCTCCCCACACAAAGTTTTCCAGTTTATTTTTAATCTATTGACTTCCCCTGTTATATTGTGAGCTCCTTTGGGGGTAGAGACTGGCCTATACATCTCTTCTTTGTAATTTCAATGCTTAGTACTATGTCAAACATATAATAAGAACTTTATACCCTTTTTTGACTCTGATACTGGCTATGGCTGTCAAATTGGTTTGTTTTTAAGTCAGACTACTTTGGCTGCATCATAATATATCAACACAGATGGAGTGGGATGCATATTGCAAATTCTGTCTTTATAAAATGTAATTGGACTGTTTGATCTCTCATGTCTCTGGAAGCCCTAATAGTTTATAACCTTTTCACATCAGTGAGCAGTACCTCCTGTGAATGGAGTAATGTACAAGTCTCCATGGAAAGAAATAGTTATTTCTCGATGAATAAACAAATGATATTGATTGCTTACTTTGTGCTTAGACTTAACATGATTTTAGAAGTGGATACCTGGAAAGTTATGGACAAAGATTTTTTTTTTGCATATTAGGACAAATTTTCTATTGGATGTGAATTACAAATTGAAGATGTATTTCCAAGGACAACATTTTGGCCTTGAATATAATAATATTTTTGTATGTAGTAAATACTTGAAAATATTACTTTCAAAGTCAATCCTCTGACCCTCTAAAGGAAAATAATGACATTAAAATATCACTTTATGGAAAATATAGTGTTTTAAAAAATTTCTTCATATGATGGCTTAAATTCAAAAACAACTACAACTTTACCGAACAGAAATAATAAAAATCCAAACCTCCCAACTTTCTATAAATGCTTCTTTAAAATTGGAAAATATGTCATTTCCTTGACATATACTGAATGACTTCTCTGAGGAAAGATTATAGAGACATTTATTAAAATGCCCTAATACAGTTTTCATTCACCGAAGTATATTTTGGATGATTTGGGCATTTTTAGACTATGAAAGTGAAAAAAACACAAGTAATCCAAGAATATTATATTGGAAGGAATTTTCATTTTCCTCAAATCCAAACTTTCATCCATTGCAGAAAGCATTGATATATCTCTGACAAATGATTGTTCATCATTTTCTTGGATAACTAGTGATGAGAAGTATACTATCTACCAATAAAGTTTATTATATTTTTTGTAACCTTCTGCTAGCAATTTCTCTCGTCTCTATTTTTGAAATTCCATTAGAAGAATATTTTCAATCAAATTTGTGTATACTGTGGAATTTAGTTATTGTTCTTATCTCCAGTGATATATGGGACATTGAAATTTAGCCTACTTTTCATTCCCTGTGGAAACGAATATCTCAGAAATACCTGTACTCCTTTTCCTGAGTACTGCTTCCAACAGGAAGTTTTCAGGCTGACATAAGGAAAATATTGCTAGAAATTAGAGCTATCCCAAAATAGAGTGGACTCTCTCAGCAGGTCATAATTTTAGCTTCTTCTTCCTAGAGAGTCATCCCATATAAAATTAGTATTTTTAAAGAGGAAAATTTTCAATATAACTGATTGATACATTGAGAAGTCCAAAAATATGTGCAAAACCTGTAGAATCCCCACCTTTTTGAAGTGGTGGATTGGAGGTATACTTTCATATCTCTACCTTCAAATCATGCTTATTTTATAATTTTGTTACATTCATTTACATTTTGGGAAATGTATGGTTGCTATTTCCATTTATGTCACTGTAGTTATTGTGTATATTGTTTTCTTGACTTGGTATCAGTTAATGAAGATCTTTCCATGCTTCTCAGGATCCATTACAAATATACCTTAATATTCCATTACATTCATGTAACACAATATATTTACCCATTACTCAATTAATGAACATCTACTTTGCTTCTATTTCTGTTGTAGTATAAAAGTATTGCCATAAATACTTTGGTGTATATTAGAACTTACTTATTATTCATGACTTCCTTTCAATTTAAGATCAGTAATGGAGTTTCTGGATCAAAGAGTATGAATATTTTAGTTCCTTTAAACATTTAATTTCAAATCACTTTCAAAGTGATTGTACTATTTTAAAGATCCACCAATAATATATAAATGTACCTAACATTCTATAATCCTTCCAACATTGAGTCTTATCATTTTTGTCATCTTCACCATTTACAAGGTATGAAGTAAAATCTTACTGTTATCTTCTTGTTTTTTCTCTTTATCACTGGTGATTTGGGGCATTCTTTTTATATGATTATGAATGCTTTGCAATGCTTCTTTGGAGAAGTGTTTATGTGTTTTGACCAATTATTTATTGGGGAATGGCAACTAGATTTATATGTACAGATAGATACAGATATGTGTTTGTATATCCCATTATCAGTGACTTAGATATCATGTCCAAAAGATCTATCCATCTATCTATCAATCACTTTAGAGAAATTTGATACAAAGGATTTTCCCCATTCATATACTTCTGTTCTTATACTAGAGTAGGGGTCAGCAACATATGGCTCTCAAGCCATATCTGGCTCCACCTCCGGACTGACCAGTCGAGGCAGAGCCCCAGGATGTGCCCCAGGGGGCCCTTCAGCCCCTCCTCATATTCCAGCACCTCCTGCCTCCATCCTCCTCCTTCCAAAGGTGTTTATGGCTCTCACTGCCAAAAAGGTTGCTGACCATTGTACTAGAGGCAATAATTTTCTATTTGAAGAAGCTTGGCAATTTCATGTAATCAAAGTTACCAACTTCATCTTTTGCATTGTACCTATTTCTTGTTTGTTTAAAAACGACTCTTTTCCCATAGCTATGAAATATGTGATTTGCTTCTTTTCTATTTTTAATAGTATAGCCTTCAATGGTAAGGTCATATATTCATTTAGAATGTAAGATTGAATGTGATCTATGTAAAATGTTTGTCTAAGTCTAAATTTCTTCCTTTTTTCCAAGCTACTTTCTATTTTTCTTAGCATATTTTAAAAATCAAATAAGGAAGTGTTTTTTCTATACCCTTTTACCCCAGGTAACTTATGTTTTCCATATTATCAAATCCAGATTATTTAATTCTATTTTTCTGACTATCCCTTGTCCATTCTGTTCTACTGATCTATCTACTTTTTAACTGATGCAAGATAGTTTTGATTCCTGCTGTTTTTTTACTATACTTTGAGATCTTAACATGCTATTCCCCCTTCATCCTTACTCCTTTTTCAAAATTTCCCTTGATGTTCTCTATATTTTGTCATTTCTAACAAATTTGGCTATTATTTTATCAAGTTCAATAAAATATCACCTTGGAAATTTTATTGGTAGAGTACTAAGATGCAAATTAACTTTTGTAGCATTGGTCATTTTATTATTTTAGCATGACTTTTCCATGATGCCTTCAGGCATTTAAATTGTTATTTCTTTATGAAACATTTTATAATTAAATATATACAAGTGTTTTGTGTGCATTGGGAGGTCTATCCAAAGATTTTTTATGTCTTATGTAGTTATTTGAAATGGGATTTTCTTTTTTTGCTTCTTGTAGTTGAATTTTATTCTATAAAAAAACTATTCATTTCTGAGAATTTATTTGGTAGCCTGAAATGTTGCTAAAGCTATTTAACTCAGGTAGCATTTTGGGTGATTTCCTAGGACTTTTCAAGCATGGCATTATATCATTATCAAATAGGAATAGTTTTTTCTCCTATTTAATTATCTTTATATCATTAATATCCTTCTCTTGTCTGTTTTTGCTATTGCTAGCTTTTCCAAAATAACATCAAATGAAAACGTAAAGAAATGTCATTCTTCCTTTATTCCTATATGTTTGAAAAAGTTCTAATGCATCCCCATTGATTGTAATATTTGTTTTTGGCCTTAGATTGAAATTTGAAAGGTCCCACTATGCTTATACCTTAAAGGAATTTTAGCATAATAGATTGAGGTACTTTGTCAAATTGTCAACAAATCATTTACCAAGTGTATTTTTCTAAATCATTCAATATTATCATATAGTCTTGGATGTTTGGGTTTTCAATATAACTTATTATATAATTTACCAAATGTTGAACCAAAATCCTTGATATAACTCCCTGTTCATCATAATGAACAATTTCATAAATCTCTAGAATTTGTTGGAAAGAATCTTATTTAAAATTATTGAGTAAATATTGATAATGTTGGGATATAGGTTTCTCTCTATGATTTATTCTTTGTAGGTTTGGATATTAGGCATATTTGTCTCATTAACAGATTGTGAAAAGTGACTCTCAAATTTTGAGAATAGTTGTTTTTCAAATATTTGATAGAATTCTCTTGCAAATTCATGAGTATCAAGGGGTGTTTTTTCTTTGTTAGCAATTCTGAAGTTGGATTTATTTCTTTTTATGAAATTGGGCTACTTAAGATCTCTATCTGATCTTTTGCTAATTTAGGTATTTTGTATGTGGGATATGTTCCTCTATTTTTGTGTGTATTCTCAGTTATCTTAGCATGTAACTTAGATTAATATGTTATTCTTCTGGTTCTGGTATTATTTTACATTTCTTATTTGCCATCTTATTTATTTACTTTTCTGCCCACTTTTTAAAAGTCAGATTAGATAAAGTTTTAGCAATTTTTTCAGTTTTTTTCAAATAAGCAGGATTTGGGTTCATTTATCTTTTCAAATGGTTGTTTACAATTTTTCTGTTTTACCTCTAACTTTTAATATCTCCTCTTTTGTGCTAATTTTCCATTTCTTTATTTGTTACTTTTGAAGATTTTAAAATGTATATACAGTTCATTAATCCTTTTTATCTTTTGTTTTTAAATGCTCTTTTCCAATTATACATAAAATGAGTTTTTTAACATTCTTTCTTAAAATTTTGAGTTACAAATTCCCTCCTTCATTCCTTCCTTCTTTCCCTCACACTTTCTTGAGAAGGCAAACAATTTGATATGGATTCTTCATATACAGATATGTAAAACATATATCCATATTACTCATGTTGTAAAATAGATTAAAACTAAACAAAGTTTTAAAAAATATGCTTCCAAGGGGCAGCTGGGTAGCTCAGTGGATTGAGAGCCAGGCCTAGAGGCAGGAGGTCCTAGGTTCAAATCCAGCCTCAGATACTTCCCAGCTGTGTGACCCTGGGCAAGTCACTTGACCCCATTGCCTACCCTTACCACTCTTCCACCTATAAGTCAATACACAGAAATTAAGGGTTTAAAAATATGCTTCCATCTGTATTCCAACTCTGTCAATTATTTTTCAGGAGGTGGAGAACATTGCAATATATGTACTTTGGAATTATCATGATCATTATATTGCTTAGAATAGCTAATTTATTCAAAGTTGATAAACCATACAGTACTGCTTTTACTATGTATTATGTTCTCCTGGTTTTGCTCATTTTACTTTGCTTCAGTTCACAGAATTCTTTCCAGTTCTTTTCTGAAACTATTCTGCTGATCATTTCTTATAGCACAATGATATTCCAAAACAACAATCAATAATTATCCACTGAATAGGTAACATCTCAATTGCCAATTCTTTGACCACACAAAAAGAGCTGCTATAAAATTTTTGGACATATAGGTCCTTTTCCTTTTTCCTTTTCCCTTTGAGATACACTAATAATGGTAGTATTGCTGGGTCAAAGAGTATCCACAGTATTATAACCATTTGGACATAGTTCCAAATTGCCATCCAGAATGGTGGAGTCAGTTCAGAATTCTACAATAAACACATTATTGACCCATTTTTCCGGTATCCTCTCCAACATTTGCCCTTTTTCTTTTCTGTAATATTAGCCAATCTGATAGGCATGAGCTTGTACTTCAGAAATGTTTTAATTTTAATTTATCTAATCAAGAGTCCGTTAGAGGATCTCTTCATATGGCTTTGAATGGCTTTAATTTGTTCATCTGAAAACTGCCTATTCATAATCTTTGACCATTTATCAATTGGGAAATAATTTATATTCTTATAGATTTCTCAATTCTCAATGTATCTGTGAAATAAATCCTTTAAATCATGGAAACTTTCTGTAAATTCTACTCACCCCCTACCATTTTTTTGCTTTCCTTCTGATCTTGACTGCATTTGTTTGTGCAAAAATTTTTAACTTTTTGTCTTCACAATTATTCATTTTACTTCACATAATTTTCTCTATCTCTTGTTTGCTTATAAATTCATCTCTTATCCATGGATATGACTGGTAAAATATTCCATGGTCCCTTAATTTGCTTATATCACCCTGAATATCTAAATCATGTACCCATTTTGGCAGTGACTTGGTATATAACATGAGATATTCGTCTATGCCTAGTTTCTGCCAAACTGATTTCCATCTTTCCCAGCACATTTCATCAAATAGTGAGTTCTTGTCCAAAAATACTGGATTTTTTTGTTTATCAAAATTAGATTATTTTGGTCATGTACTACTACTATTCACTGAGCACCTAAAATCTATTCTATTGGTCCACTGTTATATTTCCTAGCCAGTGTCATATTGTTCTGATGAGTACTACTTTTTGCAATACAGTTTAAGATCTAGTACTCCTAGGCCAAATTCCTTCATATTTTTTTATTGATTCTCTTGATATTCTTGACCTTTTACTCTTCCAAATGCATTTTGTTATTTTTCTAACTCTACAAATAATTATTGGTAGTTTTATTTCACACTGAATAATTAAATTAATTGAGGTAGATGTCATTTGTATTATATTAGTTTAGTTTATCCATCAGTAATTAATATTATTCCAGTTTTTTAGGCCTGAGTTTATTCAAAAAGTGTTTTGTAATTGAGTTCATATAACTCCTGTGTCTCTTGGCTGGTAAACTCCCAAGTATTTTATATTGTCTTCATCAATTTTAAATAGAATTTGTCTATTTCTTCACATTGGACTTTCTTGGCAATACATAGAAATTCTAATGATTTATATAGTATTACTTTTATCCTGTAATTTTGCTGAAATTGTTAATTACTGCATTAATTTTTGGTTGATTCTTTAGGATTCTCCAAGTATACCCTCATATCATTTGCAAGGAGTGACAGTTTTGTTTCTCATTGCCTAGTCTAATAACCTTAATTTCTTTTTCTTCTCTTATTGCTATAACTAGCATTTCTAGTTATATTCTAGTACACTATTGAATATTAGAAGTGAAAATGGAGATCCCTGCTTCACCTTGGATCTTATTGTGAAAGCTTCTAGATTATTGCTATTATAGATGATATTTGATGATGGTTTTAGATAAATATTAGTTATCACTTTAATAAATGTGCATTTATTTATATCATCTTTAGTGTTTTAAATAAGATTGAATTTTGTATTTTGCCAACAGCTTTTTCTGCATTTATTGAATTGTAGGATTTCTGTCAGGTTTGTTATTGATATGGTTAATTATGTTGATAATTTCCCCAATATTGAATGAGCACTGAATTCTTGGTACAAATTTCACCTGGTCATAGTGTATAATCTTTGCAACATGTTACTGTAGTTTCCTTGGTAGCATTTTATTTACATTTTTTGCATCAATATTCATTAGAGAAATTGCTTTATCATTTTGTTTTTCTGTTTTTGCTCTTTCTGGCTTAAGCATCAGTACCATATCTGTGGAATAAAGCCAACGTGGTATGACTCTCTGGCCATTTTCCAAATAGTTTACATAGTATTGGAATTATTTAAATGTTTCATAGAAGTCAAATGTGAATAATCTAGTCCTAGAATTTTTTTTTCCTAGGGAGCTAATTCGAATTCTTTTTATATGATAGAGTTATTTAATTATTATATTTTCATCTTCTTTAATATGGGAAATTTATTTTTTGTAAATATTCATTTCACTTAGTTTGTTAGATTTACTGGCATATACTTGGGCAAAATTGTCCCTAATAACTGTTTTTAATTTCCTCTCCATTGGTGGTGAATTTTCCCTTTTTATTTTTGATACTGGTAATTTGGTTTTCTTTATTTTAAATAAAATCAATTATTCATTTTATTGTTCTCTCATGAAATCAGATCTTAGTTTTATTCATTAATACAATAGTTTTCTTACTTTAAATTTTATTAATATTTCCTTTGATTTTCAGAATTTCCAGTTTGGTGTTTAATTGAGTATTTTTAATATATAATTTTTCTATTTTATTTTAGTTCCATGCCCAAAACATTGGTCTTCTCTTTCTGTCTCTTTTGTTAATGTAAACTTTTAAAAACATAGTTTTTCCATAATTATTACTTTGGCTATATTCTACAAATTTTGGCATTTTGTATCACCTTTATTATTATCTTTAATGAAATTATTATTTACATGATTTGTTCTTTGACCCACTTATTCTTTTGGATTAGATAATTCATTTCCAATTAATTTTTAGTGTTTCATTTACTCTTTATTGAATGCAAATTTATTGCATTTTGATCTGAAAAAATATGCCTTTAATATTTTTGTCTTCCCATTTTTGATTGTGAGGTTCTTATGTCAATCCTTTCTCAATTTTTCTTTAGGTGCCATGTACCATTGAGAATAAAATGTCTTCCTTTCCATTTCCATTCTGTTTTCTCTAGAAGTCTATATAGTGAAGTTTTTAAAAAATCTATTTATTTCCTTAACTTCTTTTTTTAAATTTTGATTTATCTAGTTTTTACTTCTAAATTAAAGTCCCCCACAAGTATGGGTTTACTATTTCCTCCTGTAACTCATTTAACATTTCCTTTAAAAATTATTTGCATATGTTTAATATTAATATTACTTCATTGTCTATGGTACCCTTTAACAAGATGTAATTTACTTCCTTATTTATTTTAATTAGATCTATTTAATTAGATCTTGCTCTGAGTTCATGAATGGTTCTTCTTCATTTTTTACTCACATTGAAGGAAAATAGATTTTCTGCTCTATCCCTTTATCTTCACTCTGTGTATGTCTCTTGATTTCGAATGTATTTCTTATAAACAATATATTATTTAATTCTGGATTTTTACCCATTCTGTTATCTACTTCCATTTTATGAGTGAGTTGATCCCATTCATATTCATTGCTATGATTATTGACTGCACTATTGAGTCAAAAGTTTATTATATATGAAAATTCAAACTCCCTTTCACCCACAAGCACAGAGAGAGTTTTACAGCTCTGTAGAAATTGCAATTAGTTTAGACAACACACAGAAACCTCAGAAACTTCAAGGTGAAGATAAGAACCAGGCTGGACCTTCAGCTGCATGATTATCAGCAAGCTAAGTCTGAGAATTCTTTTCTCAGGGGCAAATGCCCCTGCTAAACTAAGGTTTCAGCCTTGGCTGCATTTCTGACCTAAGGGGAAGAATGTTAACCTCTTAACTACTGGTTTGCTAAAAGGTTAAAGATTTTCAATAAGGCCACAATACTTTTCAACAAGAAAGGTTGTGGATCACAAAATGGGTCAAAAGAAGAGTCTCAGATTTTTATCTGTTCTCTTATTGGCTTCCCACAGTTGTATTTTCCTCCTTCCTACTTTGTTCCTCTTTACTATTCTCTCTCTCCTATTAGGCTTTCTTTCCTCAAAAGTCTGTTTTGCTTCTGACCACCACCTCCTCCAATCTGCCCTCCCTTTTATTCTCCCTCTTCTTATTACTGTTGAAAAGGGTATTGACTGTTATTGGTTATTGGTATTGGTAAATCAATAGTTATCACTTGTGTGGACAGGCTCTTGAGGGTGACCATTGAGGAAAATGACTACTCAAGCAGTTGAAGGAAAACTTCTGCTTAGGCCTGTTATATTGAAACTTTATTATAACTATTAAATTGTACAAAAGAGAAAGTAAAAGGAAATAAGTAAGGACAAGAAATTCCCTAATAATTAATAATTTCAACATAAATTCACAACCCAATCTTTCTTGTGAGGGAAGACTTCATGATTACCAAATGGCAATCCTCCTTAAGCTATACAGTCTATCTAAAATATAAATTCTACCTTACTAAACCTATTTCCAAAAGTTATTAACTTAACATTATAGAGATCTGCCAAACTTCCTTTCCCTTCAGGCAAAGATCAAACTCTGCCAGTCTGTGTCACAAACTATCTCTCCCAGCAGCTGCCCTCTGGCACCTCCAGAGGAGTTCTGAAGAGCTGCTCAGTAACTCTCCTGGTGTCTGATCAAAGCACCTTTTCAACTCCTTCAGATTCAAGATGTTGCAAATCTTCCACAAACTCTCCAAGGCTGATCAGAGGGAAAGTCAGGAACAACCAACCCCTGAGTCTCTGTCCCTGAGGTGGTTGATGGTTTCTCAACTTATGTTGTTAAGACAGACTGCAAAATTCACTTCCTCTGATCTCCTCAGGGTTGCATGGAAAATCTTAAAACAGCCTAGGAAATCTCAAATCACTTTTATAAATCCTATATCTGACTACTCTCCATTCTTAACTAAGCTAATTACAACTACATTACAATTATTATTACATTACCCTCCCCTTGTACTCCTATGTAGGTAAGACAGATATATAGCCAACTGATTCTGTATGTTACTCCCTCTTTGAGCTAATTCTTATGAGAGTGGGACTCAAGCATTAACTATCACCCTAACATCTTCCCTTTGCATATTTTTACGTGAAATAATTTATTCTATTCTATCTCATCTTTCAACCTTCTCCAATAGTATCCCTCTTTCTCATTCCTCGCATTTCATTTTTGAAGTCACCCCATCATAGTCACCCTATACCCTCAATGTATATTTCTAACTTTCTTAATAATGATAAAGGTATTGTGAGTTTTAAGTATCATCTTTCCTGGTAGGAATGTAAACAGTTTAACCTCATTGAACCTTTTGATACCTCCTTTATGTTTTTATTATACTTCTCTTATGCCTTTTATACTTCTTTTATGTCTTGATTTAAACATCAAATTTTGTGTTCGTCTCTGGTATTTTCACCAAGAATGTTTGAGAGTCTTCAGTTTCATTGAATGTCTTCTTTCCCTCTGAAGTTTTATTGGGTATGTTATTCCTGATTAAATCCTAGCTCATTTGCTCTCTGGAATATCACATTCTCAGACATCTGACCATTTAATGTAGAAGCTATTAAATCTCTTATAATCCTAAATGTACCTCTATATATTTGAGTTTCTTCTTTCTGGCTGCTTGACCTGGGAGCACTGTAATTTGACTATAATGTTCCTGGAATTTTTAATTTTAGAACACTTTCAGGATGTAAATTCTTCCAAATTCTTTCAATTTCTATTTTGCCCTCTTGTTCTAGAAGGTCAAAGCAATTTTCCTTAATCATTTCTTGAAAGATAATGTCTATCATTTTTTTTATCATGGCTTTCAGGTAGACCAATAATTTTTTAAATGATCTTTTCTTGATCTATTTTCCAAGTCATTTTTTCTAGAGGTATTTTTATTCTATTTTTTCATTCTTTTCCTTTGTGTTGTTGCTTCTTTACATCTCATTGAATCATTAGCTTTCCCCTTGCTCAGTTCTAATTTGTAAGGATTTTTTTCTTCAGTGAAATTTGGTACCTTCTTTTCCATTTGGCAAATTCAACTTTTTAAAAAGTTCTTCTCTCTGTTGGATCTTTGTTCTTCTTTTATATTGGGGCCAATTCTGGTTTTAGTGTTAAAAAGAAAAGAATAGGGATATATATATATATATATATATATATATATATATATATTTCTGTAACTATATCTATCTATCTATCTATCTATCTATCTATCTATCTATCTATCTATCTATCTATCTATCTATCTATATATTCCCTCACAGTTGTTGTTGGCAGTCTATGCCTCTCCTCCCTGACAAGCTTGGTTGGATAAGCTTGTCAGTTCTTCCCTTCTAACAGTTTGCCCAGGCTGGGAACCCCTGAGAGATTGTGCGGATGATTAAGCTCTCTAAGTCCCAACTTGAGGTTGAATTGGTTGTTGGTAAGGGCTATTGATTAGCTATTGGAAACGCTGCAATCTGACTGCGTATTGATCTCCCCTTCCCAAAGGCCTTGGTATAATAACTGCTCAGGAAAGGTACTTGTTGGAAAACACTATATTGAATCTATTGATGGGGTGATATGGTCAACTTTATGTTTTGTTGTTTGCTGATTTTTTCCAGTCTGTTTTTTTTTTTTTTTACTTATAGCTATGTTAAGGTTTGAATTTGTGCCTGGAGTGGAAAGAGCACTGTTCCAAGCTTCATACCTTTCTCCTTGCTGTTTTAATTGATAGCTCTGTGGATCTATAGGTTTTTAGTTCTTGTGAGATAGTAAAATCTAAAGAGAGGCAAGATCACTGCTCTCCTTGTCTGTGTTCTGACCGATTAGTGCTCTTGTCAAGCACAGAGCTTTAACCAAATCCCCAAGATCCCTGTGACTAAAAGAGTTAGTGAGCTCATGCTCCTTTTGGCTCTGGGACTGCAACCTAAAGCTGCATACTGGCATATATCAAATCTATATCTTCTTTAGCTCAGATTATATTCCATTTATGGATTTGAATGTTACGCCATTTGGCACATATCAGCTTTTAAACATTGATTTGTAGTATGGTTCCTTTCAGCACAATGTAATTTCCTTGTTTATTTCTTTTTAACTTTTGGATTTTTTTTTCTTTTTGCTTTGTCAGATTCCAAATCCTACTTTCTTGGATTCAATTGATGCATAGTATTTTTTTCATTCCCTCAGTTTTATTTTGTTTATGTCTATTTTTTTTAAATCTATTTCTTGTAAGCAACAGATTGTAGGGTTTCTAAAAATCAAATCTTTACTGTATTTTTGTTTTCTTGGATTATTCCATCTATTCCCATTTAAAATTATATGAGCTTTATACATATATCATTGATTCCTTTCTAATATTATTTTTTCTTCCAAGTTATGTTTTTCTCTTTTCAATTGTAAACACAGTATTATATTACTTTCAGCACTTTAGCTCAATATTTTTAAGGTGATCCTATTCCCACTGGCATGTCTCACCTCTTTGTTACATTTTTCCCTTTAGTTATGTGTTTATTCATCCTTTGTTCTTTCATGCTTTTATGTGGCTAATTCTTCCCGTGTTCTTTTTCACTCACTTAGTCAAGTAAATTTCCTATCATGTTTCCTTTTGATTGATTTTCTTCATTATTTAAAAATATTTCCATGCTTTTTCCAGAAAAGTTTTTCTTTCACCCTCTTCATTATCCATCTTTGCTTTATGTCTACTTTAGAATCTTATTTCTATTTCATAACCCACTGTAATTATCTAGTTCGTTTCTATGCTTGGTACTCCTTGTTGAATCAGAGCTTCCAAGGAAACCATTCTGGAATCTCTCTTCTAGGTAGTTTCTGCACTGCACTGTAGAAGTTGCCCACCAGGTTCTTCTTTTTAAAACTACCTAATTCCAGAACAATGCCAATTACTGCAGAACATCTCTCTTTTTACATAAGAGCATTTGTCATTAAATACCCTTCTTACTACCAAAGCAAGGTAGGCTTTCTCCCCCTCTGAAACCATACTTTTTAATTCTTACCCTTCCTCCTCACCCATTCTCATTTAAACTCTTCATTTCCTGAGACTACAGGAGCCACATTCTCATTGTTTACCTTCAGTTTGACACAGACAATTCACACACTCCTTTCTAGTCCTTTTCTTCATTCTCCCCTTTCATTTACACTTACATTTCTATTTTGAAAAAACAAACTACATGCTTTGCCTGCAAATAGAATTATCTGTCAATAATGTGCCTGGACAGCCTCTTCATTTTTACTTCCACCTGACTTCCACTTTCACTCCTGTACCCCTTTACACATTTTTTAAAAGTCTCTCACTGGATTCTTTCCTATCATGCTATTGTTGTTGCTGTCTGGCTGCTCTACTCATTTGCCCTCCCTCTTTGATTTCTGTTTTCTGGTATATTTAGAAACAAATAACCTGTTCACATCTGGTTTTCTTTCTAAGAATGTTTCAAATGCCTCTTTTTTTTGTTAAATGTACATCTTTTTAAAATTAAGGTTAGGCTCAAATTTGATAGGTAGGTCACTCAGAGTTGCACATGAGCTCTATTGTTTTTTGGAATACTGTTCCATCCTCTCCTGCATTTTCTGATAGATAAATAATAGTTTCATGTTATTTGGAGCTCTCTTTTTTTTGTTTGGAAGTTTTTATCTAGACCATGTGTAGAACTTCTTTTTTCTAAATTGCAATATTAAATTTAACCAAATTGTATCTTGGTGGTTACATTTTTTTTCTTTTCTGGAGGTAATTTATGAAGTATTTCAATTAGTATTTCATTTTATTTGTTCAGAAATTCTAAGAAGCTATCTTCTATAATTTTCATTTTAATGCTTAGGGTTTTTCTTCTGATGTTCTTCTGAAGGCTCTATGAAGGTTTTCTCTTCATGTCTTGTCATTAAGGTCAATGTGCTTTTCTAGTACAGTGAAAAACATAATGGACAAGGAGTCACACAAAATCTGGGTTTGAATTCTTTATTTTTTCCATGGCTACATGATTCCTATTTTCTCCCTTCCTTCATCCCTCCTCTCTACTGGAATTGGAGTTGACAAGCAATTCCACTGGGATATATATATACACATATATTTGTGTGTATGTGTGTGTATGTATATATATATATATGTATATATGTATATGAACTTCCATTATTATTCATTTTTATAAAAGAGTAATCCTTTAAAACCAAAACCCCAAATCATATACCCATATAAACAAGTGATAAATCACATATATTTTTTCCTGGACGTCTACTCTCACAGTTCTTTCTCTGGATGTGGATAGCATTTTTTCTTATAAGTCCCACAGAATTGTCCTGGATCATTGCATTACTATTAGTAGCAAAGTCAATGACCTTTGATCATCCCACAATGTTATAATTTCTGTATGTAATGTTCTCCTGGTTCTGCTTATTTCACTGCACATCAGTGTATTTAGGTCTTTCCATTTCTTAGAGAAATTCATCAGTTCATCATTCCTTATAACACAATAGTATTCTATCACCATCATATGTCACAATTTGTTCAGCCATTCCCCAATCAAGGGGCATTTCCTCATTTTCCAATTTTTTGCTACCACAAAAAGTGTAGCTTTGAATATTTTTGTACAAACAAGTCCTTGCCCAGTATTTTTAAAAATCTCTATGGACATCATCATACTCCATGACTTATGTGAATAGAACTGGCCTGCATTAGAGATAAATTTAATATTACCCTAAATACCCAGGGAAAAGATTTATTTTTGCTTTCACTTTTGATTTCACTTTGTCTGAAATCTTGGTTGCTACCCCTGAGTTGTTTTATTTTTTTTTTTACTTCAATTGAAGCATAATAAATAGATTTTGCTCTGATGTGTTTCTCCCTGCTTCAGATGTATTTCTTGTAAATTCACAAAATATTGTGAATTCTGACTTTTAATTCATTCTTTTATTGGTGAGTTTATTCAATTCACATTAACAGTTATGATTACTATGTGTTCCCCTTTCATTTTATTTCACCTTTTTATCCTTTCACTCAGTCCCTCTTCACAAGTGTTTTGCTTCCAGCCACTACCTCCTCCCCTCCATTCTTTCACCCTCCCCATTTTTATTACTTCTCTCTACTTCTTTATAGGATAAGATATAGTTCAATTCCTAACCATATGGATATTATTTCTTGTTTGAGCCAACAGATGAGATAGCATTTCCCATCATCAAACCCATCTTTCACTCTTCTATAATAGCTCTTCCATGACTCTTCATTTGAGAAAATTTACCATGCTCTAACTCTCCCTTCCATCTTCTTTCAGTGCAATCCTCTTTCACCCCTTCATTTTTATGTCACATGTCATCATAATCAATTTATTCTAGAATACTCTCTCTACGTATACTCTTTCTAACAGTCTTGATAATGATAAAGTTAAAAGTTACAAGTATCAGCTTCACATGTGGGAATGTAAGCAATTTACCTTATTGAATCCTCTAAGTTTTCTCTTTCAGTGTTTTCTTTTTATGCTTCTCTTGTATTTGACCATCAGGTTTTCTGTTCCACACTAGTCTTTTCATCAGGACCACTTGAAAGTCCTTCATTTCATTAAGTGGCCATTTTCCCCTTAAGTATTATACTCAGTTTCACAGGGAAGATTATTCTTGGTTGTAATCTTAGTTCCTTTGTCTTCTGGAATAATATATTCCAAGCTTTCCCATCTTTTAACATAGAAGCTACTAAGTCCTGGGTGAGCCTTTGATAATATTTGAATTATTTCTTTCTTTCTGCTTGTAGTATTTACTCTTTGGCCTGGGGCCTCTGTAATTTACCTTTGATATTCCTGAGAGTTTTCATTTTGGGATCTGTTTTAGGAAGTTATCAAAAGTTTACTTTCCCTTCTTCTTCAAGTTCATTTTTCTTTAATAACTCCTTTTAATAGGATGGTGAGTTTCTTTTTTGATCTTTGCTTTCAAGTAGTCCAATAATTCTTAAATTATCTCTCCTGGATATATTTTTCAGGTTAGTGGTTTTCCCAGAGATAATTAAATTTTTTTCTATTTTTTCATTCTTAGGATTTTGTTTTATACTTCATTGATATCTTATGAAATAATTAGCTTCCACTTTCCAATTTAAGAAATTGTTTTCTTCAGTGAGTTTTTGAGCCTCCTTTTCTATTTGGCCAGCTCCACTTATAAAAGAATTGTTTGTTTCATTGGATTTTTGAATCTTTTTTCCATTTGGCCAATTCTGCTTTTTAGGAAATTCTCTTCAGTGAATTTCTGTGCCTCTTTTACCATTTGGTCTATTCTGTTTTGTAAGGTATTATTTTCTTTAGGGTTTTTTTTGTGCTTCCTTCAACAAACTATTAAAACTTTCTTACACAGCTTTTATTTCTTTTCCCATTTTCTTCTATCTCTTACATAATTTTTAAAATACTTTTTGAACTTTTCCAAGGCCTGAGATCAATTTTCATTTTCCTTTGAGGTTTTGCACATAGCTTCTTTGATATTGCCATCTTCTTCTGAGTTTATGTTTTGCTCTCCCTTGTTGGCATAATAACTTTCTAGTTTAATTGTTTTATGTTTGCCTATTTTCACAGTCTTGTTCTTGACTTTTATTTTTATATTAAAGTTCAGCTCTCCTCCTTTGTTGGAAGGTACGCTCTCCTAAATTTGAAGTTTATCTTGTTGCTGCCCTCAGAGCTAATTTTGGGTGTCTGCAAGTTTCAGTTTTTCCAAGTTGTATGATTGAGGGAGAGTTGTGGTCAGTGCTCTCCTGACCTGTGCTCTGGACTGTAATTGACCACAACCACTCCTTTCTATCCTAGTACTGTGATCCTGGTTCCTACTTCTGCTAGTCTTCCTTATTTATCTAGAACTTTGACCCAGAAACTTCTATGTGCTATACTAATGAGTCCTACACCAGCTGCCAGCAAAAGGTCACCCACTCTTATCTCTTTCTGACAAGTCTTTGGGCCCCTTTCCCACCGGTGGGCTAAGAGCTCTAAAAGCTGACTCTTGCTACTGATTCAATGTCCCCCAAGGCCTGCTGTTGGCTTGCATCAGGTGCATTGTTAACTACCTTGTGCTGGGCTTGGGACCTCATTGTGCAAGGCTCAAAACTTTTTGGGGTGGGCATAGGAATACTTTGCTGTTGGTTTAGATAGTGTCTAAATGCCTTACTGCTGGCTTGGGCCTAGATTTGGAATACTGAGCAGTTGGGAGGGATCCTCACTGCAGTCTTAGTTTGGGTTGTACTCCACTCTCAACTCAGGGAAACAGAACTTTCTGTTAACCTTCCAAGTCATTTTGAACTAGAAGATTGCCTCACTCATAACTTTGATGAATGTACTACTCCAGAATATGCTTTGAATAATTATTTTAATGTGGTTTAGAGGGTATTTCCAAAGAAGTTTGTGCTTTCCTGACTCTACTATGCCATCTTGACTTTCCCCTTATTCCTCTAACTCTTGACACACTTTCTAATGTTGACCCAACTACAATAATTTTTCAGTAATATCATTAATATGTCAACACAAAGTGTATAGAATTATACCATTTCATGGTATAATACCATTCCAAATAGTTTTTCTCTAGGCTGTTTTTTGAGAACCTCTTTATCCTGTGGTTTATAGAATAAAACGTCTAGTATATCAGAAAGTAGTTGCTGGTGTTCAGCACCATTGATGGGTAGTCACTTCCATGGACAACAAAAGGATAGGGGCAAGCCAAATTCTCCAGTTTCAATAAATTTAGCGAAAGAGGATTGAGCTAGTGTCATGAGTAGGAATAAAATGTTTATACCTGAAAGAGCTGATTAAAGATTGAAGACAAATATTCAGGATTGTAGTTAGGTTGTTTCCATCCATTTTGATCCCAAGTCTCTTTGAAAAAATATGAATGATCAAAAGTTGAGAGTCATGTAGAGCGGGTTCTTCTTCAGGTATGGTTTGAACTAAAATGGTTTATGAGGTTCCTTTCATCTGTACAATTTTGTGGTTCTGGCTTTGTGATTCAGTGACACTGTTTTAGGTCCTGGTACTGACTTTTATTTCACCTTTGCCCCATTCATTCAACAACTTATATCCCAATTACTGAATCTGGTTTATCACATTATACTTTTGGAACTAAATTAGGCAGAGACTTCCTAAATGCAATAGTTTTTACATTTCTCAGTAGGAAAGCATTCAACATGAGTCTTGGAAGTCAATCAAGCTCAGTCCATTATTGAGTCCTTTCTCTATCCTTGTCTAGGAAGAACTAGGAGAATCAATACAGCTAAATAGCCTCAGGTCAGTGACAATGAATGATATGGAGCATAGCTGAAATAAATCAATGAATATTTATTAAGTGCCTACTCTATGCTAGGCTCTATGCTAAGTAAAGTGGGTACAAAGAAAGGCAAATCAATCCCTGCTCTCAAGAAGTTCAGTCTAATGAAAGAAAACATTGTAAACAACAAAGTATAAGGCAACTATAAACAAGATAAATTGGACATAAAATCAGGAGAATAGAGGCACTAGAATTCAAGATAAATCCTACTCTTTTTTATCCCTAAATTCAGAATTTTGCAACATATTTTATTTCAGTTGAGATATTTGTACCTGAGAGCTGTGAGAATAAGACAAGCACTTAGGAAGATGCTAATACAATTTGTTGTATTCTCTTCCTGGAGTTGGCCAAGGAAGAGGTAGTGACAGAATATGAAAATGTATGTAAGTGGAAAAGCTGAAGAGTCTAGGAGGCTTTTCCTATTAGGGATATAATTCCTATTAAGCAATGAGGTACTGGAAACTTCAAAAATGAAGTCATATCTTGTCAGAGAAAAAGGTACATATGGGAAGGGACCCCTCTTGCTCTACCCATTAGGTTATGAAGCTCCCAAGTATTTAGGGATGAGGGAAAATGTATATTATAGAGTAGAGCAAGATTTATCATTAGAGATATTTATTACAATGATTATGATAATATTTGAAAGTATATGCACACACGCAAACACATAAAGTTTTTATATTTCAAATTTTGACTGTCCCTTAGGAATACTCTTCTATTTTTAAATAATGCTAACCTGTACTTAGTACAGGTAGTTCAAATAAGAGTATTCCCATTTAAAAAAAAATGAAACTCAGTCTATTTGAACTTTAGTGATGTTTCCATGGTTGCATTGTCAGTGGTACTGTTTAAAAATCTACATCTCCTTTATTCATTTGCAGAACTCTATACAAACTGCTTCAATTATAATATATTTCTCATAGAAATAGCTATTCCCAATTATTAGGTGTCCCTGGCTGCATACTATTCCTTGCAATTTTCTAGATAACAGTACTAGAACTTATGGCAATATGAATGAATATAAAGGATAGGGGAATAACAAGTTCTTGCTCCTCTCTCTAGTTTAAACCAGTATATTAATATTTCCTATTGGTTATTGATTGAGGAAACAGAGTCCTTTCATAAACTTAGAACAGCCTAAATTTTATGCAGTTGTTGAAGATAAATAGATTTCTTTTCCCTTCATGGGGTATAAATATTCTTTAAAAAATTTCCCCAAATATTATCGGGCCATAAGAAATGATGATTAGGATGAGATCAGAGAAAACCCTAGATTTATATAAACTGATGTAAAATGAAGTAAACAGAAACAGAAGAAACACTATATACAGTAACAGAAATATTTTACAATGATCAACTGAAGTACTAAACTATTATCAGCAAAGCAAGGTTCTAAGATAACCCCAAGAAACTCATTAAGAAAAATGCTATCTATAGTCAAACAAAGAACTATTGGAGGATAATTAAAGATGAAAATATGCCATCTTTCAATTTATTCCCTTCATGAACTGATGTTTTTTTAATTGTATGTGTGATATATGTGCCTTCTTTTAAAGTAGAGGAATATAAAAAATATATTATTTGTAAGTCCTATATCAGATGACTTACTGCCTTGGGAAGGAGGTGCAGAGATGGGGGAAGAGAATAGGAATTTTAAAATGTCAGAAAACAACTAACAAAAATTAAATGGAAAAATTAAAAATAATAAAATAAATAAAAATTTAAGAGATAAAAATAAAATAAAAATAATAAAATAAACATTTTAATTATGTTTAAATTTTAAATTGTGTGTTTTATATGTTATATGTGATATTAATATATTATAAAATACTTTTTATACAAATAAAGTCAGATTTAAATAATTATAAAATATTAATCATTCATAGATGGGCAGAATCAACATAATTACAATGATGATCCCACCTAAACTAATCTACTCATTTAATGCCATCCCAAATAAAGTACCAAAAATGTATTTTATTGAACTATAAAAATAATAATAAAATCCAATTGGAAAAATGAAATCACAAGGATATCAAAGGAAATAATGAAAAAATGTTAAGGAAAGAAATTTAACAATGCCAGATATCAAAGTATATTATAAAACAGTAATTATCAAAACTATCTGGTACTGACTAAGAAACAGAAAAGTAGATCAGTGGAACAGAACAGACACACAACAGAATCATGAAATATTATCATACCTTTGTGTTTCACAATGGTAAAGATCCAAGTTTTGGGAATAAGAATTCATTATTTGGTAAAAATTGTTGGGAAAACTGGAGAGCAATTGGCAGAAATGAGATACAGACCTATATCTTATACCATTTCCCAAGATCAAATAGATACATGACATATATAAAGAGAAATATAAACTAATTAGAAGAACAAAGAACATATTACCTCTCAGATTTATGGATAGGAGAATTTATGAATAAATGATATGGTATTTTAAAATGTAAAATGGATAATTTTGAATACATTACATTACAATTGAAAATAAAACTAATGGAAACAAGAATATAATGAAAGTAATAGTTTGGGGGAAAGTTTTAGACAGTTTCTCCAGTAGAGGTCACATATCTATATATATAGTGAGAATCTTGTCCAACATATAAGAATATGAGGCATTCCCAAATTGATAAGTGGTCAAAAGTTATGAACAAACAGTATTTTTATGAAGAAATCAAAGCTATATATAACTACATGAAAAATGCTCTAAATCATAATTTATTAGAGAAACACAAATTAAAACAACTCTGAGATATCATATCACACCTATCAGATTGGTTAAAATAAGAAAAGGGCAAATTGACAAATGTTGTAGGGGATGTGGAAAATATGGAAACATACATTATTGGTGTAACTGTGAACTGATCCAACCATTCTGGTGAGCAATCTAGAATTTATTTTCAGAGTTATAAAACTGTGTGTACCTTTTGACTCACTAATACTACTATTAGGGTTATTTCCTAAAGTGATCAAAGAAAAAGGAAAAGCAATTATATATTTTAAAATATTTATTCCATCTCCTTTTATGATGGCAAAGAATTGGACACTGAAGGGATGTCCTTCAGTTGATGAATGGCTTAACAAGACGTATATGATTCTAATGAAATATTATTGTGTCATTAAAAATGAGCAAATAAAATGATCACAAGACAACTTGGAAAGATTTATATGAACTGATGCAAAGTGAAATGAGCATATCCAAGACAATATTGTACACATTAACAACAATAATGTATGATGATCAATTGTGAATGACTTAATTATTATCAACAAGGCAAAGATCCAGGAAAACTCTAAGAGACTCAGGACAAAAAAGGATACCCATCACCATAGAAGAAACAGACGGAGCCTGAATGCAGAATGAATGCAACATACCATCCTTCATTTTATTTTGACCCTGAATTTTTCTCTAGAGAAAGCCATATGCATTTTGTTTTACAACATGATGAACAGGGAATATATTTTACATGATAATATATGTACAAGTTATATCATATTACCTGCCTTTTGAGGAAGGAGAGAAAAGTGGAGAGGACAGGAAGAAAGAATGAGATGCTACTTTAGGATATAAGTAATGTGAGAAGCATATTTATTATTATTATATTTTATAACAAATCATATATATTATATCATATATATTATTGTTGTGTTACATATTCTATTGTTATACAAAAAGGCAACTCAAAAAGAATAAAATTCTTTCTGACAGAAAATTCTTACTTCCTCTGTTTTACTCTTAGGCTTTCCAGCAAGGAGAAATTGCTGGCTATTCTCTCAATTTTTCTCTCTCTTCCCTAGTGAGTGATGAGAATGTAACTTACAGTTTGGATCAAGGCCTTTCTTCTTACCCTGAATTAGTAGTAAAAGGACTCCTTCTGTAGCTTGTCATCTTTTTTTTCTTTCAAACTCTATTCTCTCTTCTTTTTCCCTTTCAGCCTCCTTTTTATCATCCCTATTTTCCCCTTTCCCTACTTGAAAAATCAAAAAACCCATATTTCATTTTATTTTGTCAGGCTTCATAATTCCATTATAATATTGCTTGTTAGGGATAAATGTGTGATTTCTATTTCTAGGATTGATTGGAGGACTGTTTTATCATAAAAAATATTAACATTTTATGTTGTTGAATGAATAATTACTCTGATATCCCATTTGTTTGGTAATTTAAGTTATACTAGATTAATATGATCATTACTGAAATAAGAATGTCCCCCATAGGACATTCCCCCAATTTTAAAAGTCCTTACTACATACCTTTTTGAAAAACCAACCACTTAATCAACAAATATGCATTAAGCACCTAAAAGTGCCAAAAAAAAAAAAAAAAAAAAAACAACGCACACACTAATCATTGGAGATGCAAAGACAGAAGTAAAAAAAAAATCCTCATTTTCAAGGGCTTTCCAACAGTGGAAAGTATATGTCTGTATGTGTACACAGAAACTGACAATACATATATGCTAAAATATGTATGTATGTGTATATTGTGTATATAAGGGTTTTATATATATATATATACATATGTATATGTATATATATATATATATATGATACATACACTCAAGAAGAAAAAATTTTAATAGGAAATAACTAATAATTGGGAGAACCAGCAAAATACTTCTACAGAAAGCTGAATTTAGGTTTACTCTTGAAATTAATCCATAATTAGAAGATGAATAAATACAGATGAAATATATTTCAGCAATGGAAGACAGTGAGTGAGTATAAAGGCAAAGGAAGAGGAAGTAGGAACCTGTGTGTGCGACAAAGAGCATGTAGACAGTATGATAGAACCATAACTGGAGAGGTATGAAAGGAAGAAGGTTGTGAATAGTTAAGCTATATTGTTATGTTGTGTTTTAAGTTGTGCACTAAGTCCAAATGATGTCAGGGACCATGGTACCCCTAACAGATTTGGGGGAGCATAGAAGATTTATTAGGGTCCATCTATATTTTGCTGATCTATTTTTGCCAGAACAAGTTAATGAATTTAGGCATGATCATTTCTATATTAGTCATTTCTTCCCTTTTTTCCATATGCAAATTTGAAAATATGTTTTGAAGGCATTGGTAAGAATGTATGGGCCTAAGGAAAGCATCATGTAAGTTTTGAATAGATAGCTTTCTCCAATTTGAAACCATATGATATTCTTTGAACACAGATATTTAAACAGCTATGACTTGCCCTAAAAGTGGAATAGTTCAACATGAAACAAGCTTCTTTTTCACAAGCACATTCCTGGATTGTGACAGCCCATTATAATTTTGAACCCCAGATCAAAACTTCTGGCCATACACATTGCCTATGGTGGATTAGTAGTGGGTGTAATATGCAAAGTATGTACTCTAATCATCAAACCATGGAATTAAGGCACTCAACATTCATATTATGATTGGATACAAGACATTAGAATCAGCAATCATGTTCCAAATATTAATCTCTAATTGGATACAACATAATAATTATGTTCCACTACTAATCACAAATCATTTGATTAGGTAATAAATGCTTACACTCAACTTTTTCTCCATCATCACAAAATATACTGATTGGTTAAAATTATGCTTATTTTAGCAAGTCTTTAGGTTCCCACCACTTAATATTTCACAATTATGTCAAATTAATCCAGAAGTACCTCAGAAGTGTTTGACCATTCTTTCCTTAACCACTGTCTGGTCATATATTTTATTTTTTATTCACTTATTTAAACTGGTTTTTTTCATGATTTCATTTGCTTTGTGGTTACATTTCTTATTGTAGCATTTTATTTTTTACTTGTAATATGCTAATCTGACCTTCTTTTCACCAGATTTTTGGTCTTATAAATTCTACCCACATATTCTAGCACTTCCGTTCCTTTGGTCTTTTCCCTTTCATCTCTAATTATCACCAGAACATCTTCCCCCAAACCTAGTACCTTTAAGTCACCTCAATTAAAAATTATCCTCTTTTTATTAATAACATTAGAGGTAGGTGTGGTAGTACATACTTATCAACTCTATTGCTGGGGAAGATCAAGCTGGTATAATGCTTGAGTTCAGGAGCCTGAGCCTCAGTAAGGCTCAAATCAATTGTATCAGCATTAAGTCTAGCACCAATATGATGAGTCCCTAGGAAAGAAGGGCAACAAAGTTCTCTAGTGAAGAATGACCTTGCCATAATTTTTTTAAAAAATGAGCAACTTGAAGTTTCTTTGCTAATTGGTAATCATATGAGGTACATGAGTAGCCACTGCAGTTTCTGAGTGAAATCAAGAGACTCAGAATCAAAATAAAAAATACTAAGTAATGTCAGGATGCTCTCAGACATGATCTCTTACTTAATGCAAACTTTAGTTCAACAAGCACTTATTAATTCTACTTCGTGAGAAGTATGATTTAGTGAGGGGAGTTCTTGATTTAGTCATGAGATAGTTGGGTTTGACTCATCCAAGGGAACTAGCTATATGAATATGGACTGGTAATCTCATTTCCCTGGGCCTCTATTTATTTACTTATTTAATAATAATGGCAATGATAAAGATGTTGATAATTATGAAGATGATGATAATTTACCTGATGGGATTTTTATGAGGATCAAAAGAGAATTTAAGTTTAAAGTTTTCTTGATGTGGTCAGTGAGTATGCTACCAAATATATTGCTTCTAATCATTATAAAATGTGTTATTCTTCTTAAGTCCATTTATAATGTCTCATATAGACCACAGTCCATTGAATCAAGTCAGTTTCAACATCATCTACTCTTATTTCTCTATAATTTTTTCATCTATTGGAGGGAGAGATAAAACTGTCATCTTTGCCTCACCGTAAATCCTTTAGTCTCCCACTAAAAGTTTCGAGGAGTTAAATTCTAACTTTCTTCCAAGTTTTGATTTGCCCACACTTGCCACAGTAGAAGTATATTATGCCTAATTAGCTTGAAAAATTTTGGCATTAGATCAATCATCTTTTGATGCTTTATCTCTTATATTCTCTAATCTGACATGTAATATTTATTCAGAAACATTTAAGGAATTGTTAATCTACTAATATAATGCATCTTTCCCTTGTATGTAGATTAAGCAATTTCTTCCAACTCTTGAGCATTGCCTCATCAGCAACTGTGTTCTGTTTTCTCTTCTCTATATATACTTTTCCTTGTGGTTATCTCATTGGCTTAAGTGAATTAAATTTCTATTTCTATACAGGTGATTTCTAAATCCATATACTTTTAAAGTTTCTCTCTCCAATACTCAAGTTCTCCATCAATAGCTTCCAGCTGGACATCTACCTAGATGCCATATAAACACCTCAAATGCATTATGTCTAAGTCAGAATGCATTATATTTTTTCTGTGTGGTTTAGCATCAATATTTAAATCTTGATGACATTGACAAGTCATATGTTCTGGTCTTGTACTTGCAGTAGCAACCTTCCAACAAGTTTATAGACCTGAGCATTAAGCCCATTTCCATGGAAAAGGTAAAGTTGTTTTAAAAAACAACCCCAAAAATCTTTTGGGCATCAAATGAGAAAAAGAAGGCAGGAGTAGCAATTGTGATTTCTGACAAAGCCAAAGTAAAAATAGATATGATTAAAAAAGACAGGGAAGGTCATTACATCCTGATTAAAGGCAGTATAAACAATGAGGAAATAACACTGCTCAATATATATGCACCAAGTGGCATAGCAGCCAAATTCATAAAGGAGAAACTGGCAGAGCTCAAGAAGGAAATAGATAGTAAAACCGTACTAGTGAGAGATCTAAATATTCCTCTTTCAGATCTAGATAAATCAAACCAAAAAATAAATAAGAAAGAGGTAAGAGAGGTGAATGAAGTCCTAGAAAAATTAGATTTAATTGATATGTGGAGAAAAATAAATAGGGACAAAAAGGAATACACCTTCTTTTCAGCTGCACATGGCACATTCACAAAGACTGACCATGTTATAGGGCACAGAACCATTGCAAACAAATGCAAACGAGCAGAAATAATAAATGTAACCTTCTCAGATCATAATGCAATAAAAATAATAATTAGTAAGGGCACCTGGACAGGAAAATCAAAAACTAATTGGAAATTAAATAATATGATTCTCCAAAACCAATTTGTCAAAGAAGGAATCATAGAAACAATCAACAATTTCACTGAAGAAAATGACAATGATGAGACATCCTACCAAACTCTGTGGGATGTGGCCAAGGCAGTACTCAGGGGGAAATTTATATCCTTGAGTGCATATATTAACAAATTAAGGAGGGCAGAGATCAATGAATTGGGCATGCAACTCAAAAAATTAGAAAGTGAGCAAATTAAAAATCCCCAGATGGAAACTAAATTAGAAATACTAAAAATCAAGGGAGAAATTAATAAAATCAAAAATAAAAGAACTATTGAATTAATAAATAAGACTAGAAGCTGGTACTTTGAAAAAAAACAGATAAAATAGACAAAGTACTAGTCAATCTAATAAAAAAAAGGAAAGAAGAAAACCAAATTGACAGTATCAAAGATGAAAAGGGAGACCTCACCTCTAATAAAGAGGAAATTAAGGCAATCATTAAAAACTATTTTGCCCAATTATATGGCAATAAATATAACAATTTAGGAGATATGGATGAATATTTACAAAAATATAAACTGCCTAGATTAACAGCAGAAGAAATAGAATACCTAAATAATCCCATATCAAAAAGGGAAACTGAACAAGCCATCAAAGAACTCCCTAAGAAAAAATCACCAGGGCCTGATGGATTCACAAGTGAATTCTATCAGACATTCAAAGATCAACTAATCCCAATACTATACAAATTATTTGATATGATAAGCAAAGAAGGAGTCCTACCAAATTCCTTTTATGACACAAATATGGTACTGATTCCAAAGCCAGGGAGATCAAAAACAGAGAAAGAAAACTACAGACCAATCTCCCTAATGAACATAGACGCAAAAATCTTAAATAGAATACTAGCAAAGAGACTCCAGCAAGTAATTAAGAAGATCATCCACCATGATCAGGTGGGATTTACACCAGGAATGCAAGGTTGGTTCAACATTAGGAAAACCATCCAAATAATTGACCGTATCAACAGTCTAACAAACAAAAATCACATGATCATCTCAATAGATGCTGAAAAAGCCTTTGACAAAATACAGCATCCATTCCTATTGAAAACACCGAAAAGTATAGAAATAGAAGGACCTTTCCTAAAAATAATAAACAGTATATACCTAAAACCATCAACAAACATCATATGCAATGGGGATAAATTAGAAGCCTTCCCAATAAGATCAGGAGTAAAACAAGGATGCCCATTATCACCTCTATTATTCAACATAGTACTAGAAACACTAGCAGTTGCAATTAGAGAAGAAAAAGAAATTGAAGGTATCAAAATAGGCAAGGAGGAGACTAAGCTATCACTCTTTGCAGATGATATGATGGTCTACTTAAAAAATCCTAGAGAATCAACTAAGAAGCTTATAGAAATAATGAAAAACTTTAGCAAAGTTGCAGGATACAAAATAAATGCACATAAATCATCAGCATTCCTATACATTTCCAACACACTAGAGCAGCAAGAAGTAGAAAGAGAAACACCATTTAAAATCACCCTAGACAATATAAAATACTTGGGAATCTATCTACCAAAACAAACACAGCAATTATATGAAAACAACTACAAAACACTTTCCAAACAAATAAAACTGGATCTAAACAATTGGAAAGCCTTTGATTGCTCATGGGTAGGACGAGCTAACATAATAAAAATGACAATTCTACCCAAATTAATTTACCTATTTAGCGCCATACCTATCAAGCTACCAAAAAACTTCTTTACTGAATTAGAAAAAACTATAACAAATTTCATTTGGAATAACAAAAGATCAAGAATATCAAGGGAAATAATGAAAAAAAAATGTGAAGGAAGGGGGCCTAGCAGTACCAGATATTAAACTATACTATAAAGCAGCAGTCATCAAAACAATATGGTACTGGCTAAGAGACAGAGAGGAGGATCAGTGGAATAGACTTGGGGTAAATGACATCAGCAAGACAGTGTATGATAAACCCAAAGACCCCAACTTTTGGGACCTGAATCCACTATTTGACAAAAACTGCTGGGAAATTTGGAAAACAATATGGGAGAGATTAGGTCTAGATCAACATCTCCCACCCTACACCAAGATAAATTCAGAATGGGTGAATGACTTGAATATAAAGAGGGAAACTATAAATAAGTTAAGTGAACACAGAATAGTATACTTGTCAGATCTCTGGGAAAGGAAAGACTTTAAAACCAAGCAAGAGTTAGAGAAAATTACAAAATGTTAATTAAATGGTTTTGATTATATTAAACTAAAAAGCTTTTGTACAAACAAAAACAATATAGTCAAAATCAGAAGGGAAACAACAAATTGGGGAAAAATCTTTATAACCAAAAATTCTGACAGGGATCTAATTACTCAAATATACAAGGAGTTAAAGCAATTGTATAAAAAATCAAGCCATTCCCCAATTGATAAATGGGCAAGAGACATGAATGGGCAACTTTCAGGTAAAGAAATCAAAAGTACCAATAAGTACATGAGAAAGTGTTCCAAATCTCTAATAATTAGAGAAAGGCAAATCAAAACAACTCTGAGGTATCACCTCACACCTAGCAGATTGGCTAAAATGAAAGAAGGGGAGAGTAATGAATGTTGGAGGGGATGTGGCAAAATTGGGACATTGATGCATTGCTGGTGGAGTTGTGAACTGATCCAGCCATTCTGGCTGGCAATTTGGAATCATGCTCAAGGGGCTATAAAAGGATGCCTGCCCTTTGATCCAGCCATACCATTGTTGGGTTTGTACCCCAAAGAGATCATAGATAAACAGACTTGTACGAAAATATTTATAGCGGCGCTTTTTGTGGTGGCAACAAATTGGAAAAGGAGGGTATGTCCTTCAATTGGGGAATGGCTGAACAAACTGTGGTATATGCGGGTGATGGAATACTATTGTGCTAAAAGGAATAATAAACTGGAGGAGTTCCAGGCAAACTGGAGGGACATCCAGGAACTGATGCAGAGTGAAAGGAGCAGAGCCAGAAAAACATTGTACACAGAGACTGATATACTATGGTAAAATCGAATGTAATGGGCCTCTGCACCAGCAACAATGCAATGACCCAGGACAGTTCTGAGGGATTTATGGTAAAGAACGCTACCTACATTCAGAGGAAGAACTACAGGAGAGGAAACATATAAGAAAAGCAGCTGCTTGAACGCATGGGTCGGGGTGGACGTGATTGTGGATGTGGACTTGAAACTACCACACCAATGCAACCACCAAAAATTTGGAAATAGGTCTTGATCAAGGACACATGACAAAACCAGTGGAAATGTGCGTCGGCCATGGGTGGGGGGATTGTGGGGGGTGAATGGGAAAGTAGGAGCATGAATCATGTAACCATGTTAAAAATGATTATTAATAAATGTTTAAATTTTAAAAAAAACAACCCCAAAATTTCATTTTATTTCCAATACAGCCCCACGCAGAGAGCAGCAGTTTTAATGCACTGGGTTTTGTCTTTAAGTGCACATCAAATTTATACATATTTATACAAAAAATTTTACAGAAGTTCTTTAGTGCTCCTGTATCAGAATCCAAGACCATTTAATCAAAGGGGATTCTAATTAGGGCTGTCCTAAAATTTAGGGTTATGGGATTCACAGAATTAATGCTAAATCTTACATTTCCCAAAATGTGGGACAAGAATAGAAAAATACAATAATGGACCCCAGCCTATGAATGGCTATGACTATGAAGAAAGAATTTTAGAATACCCCATTAGTGGTATACAACTAGGTAACTCAGTGGATTGAGAACCAAGCCTAGAAGATTGGAGGTCAGGGGTTCAAATCTAGCCTCAGGCACATGCTAGCTGTGTAACCTTTGCTAAGTCACTAAACCTCCTTTGCCTAGTCTTCCCACTCTTTTGCCTTGGCATCAATACTCTTACTAGGTATTGGTTCTATGAAGGAAGGTAAGAGTTTAAAACAAAAGAATGACCCATTGGTTGCCTGAGTCAAATCTCTCGTTTCTTCCATTTTTTCTTGACTTTTAGACTTTAGCAAGGTAATTCTGAAGGTAAATCACAAGGTTTCAAACTTAGACAGCAAGGGAATATGTAATTATGTTTTGAACCAAAAATGAGTTAAAGTTGGAATAAAGTACAAATTAGTGACACCACAAATAGCAATAAGGAGAAGAAATGGTCTTACAAGCAGGACTGTGCTCCAAAAAGACATCAAGTAACAGCAAGAATAATCAGCAAGAGGCAAAAATTGCTAAAGAACAGCTGAGTCCAATAGTTTGTCTAATGCTTTCCATCAAAAAGAGTATGTATTATTGGGGTATAAGATACAACCCAAGTTCTAAGCTGGAAATGACAGAAAACTAGGATTGTTTCTGGGAAAAGGTGGAGGCTAGTTATACTGGTATCATTTAAAAAGGGCCAAATTGCTTAAAATGCTTTTGTGCTCCCCCAATCACCTGTGAACCTATTGTTTGAAAAACCATTGAAGCCTAATGCAAGACTTTGAAAGATTGTAATATATTCTTGGGAAAACATTCAGAAATAGGAAAGCCCTCTGTGATCCCTCCCACCCTGGGGACTCACAACTGTTAGAGATGGTCCAGGAAACCTTGAGATTTGGAAATGTTTCTGGTTCAGTCCTTGAACTGAAGTTGCTATACAAGCAGGATCTGCTCCAGGACAGTTCTTGAAGACTAGGGAACTCTGTCAGAGAAATTCACTTCAAACTCAGTAATGAGGTCTCTGTGTTTCTCTGTGATTGGGAAAGGGGAAGGCCTTCCCAGGAATGTTCCACCTTATTCCAGGCCTGATGACATCCTTGAACACTATGAGTATGGTCCTGCCATCCAGCATTGGAACACTGCACAGAGGGTCTCCCAGGAGTTGACCTTTGCTGGGTAAATCACATCAGATCCATCTCTCTTAACTATTTTCTGTGGCTTGTCCTTTAAAACAAAGTCAGTGTCAGCTATAATGCTGGTTGACATTTTGTCCCCCTATTTTAGGAAGGTAATCTTGGTCTTCTCTTTCCATCCTCTTTTTATTTCAATGGTCAGGATCTTGTCCTAATTGCAGATCCTCTTCCTATTAAGGTTAAACTGCTTTGGGGAGAGCTTCATCTTTTTGTTACAACTATTATAGATCTCATCAAGTGAGCCCCAAAGATCATGGGTAACCAGGAGATCCTGGGTAGGATGGGTTCATTCTGATAAAACCACTTATGCCCATTGGGAAATTGGGAAAATGAGTCATCAACATTTATGCCTTCTTCCCCATTTTGTTGATTTAAAAATGTGTCAAACCTATTGCAGTCACCAAAGAATTCAGCAAACATAGAAAGCATGAGAGTGCCCAAGGAAAGTGTAGTTGAAGGAGGCACCTTTAGGACCAGTACTGCAACCATTACCAGGGCCATCATCATTCAATATCTTCTCCCCACAGTGCTAGAAGATGTCCTTCTTCCACTGGTCTCTAAGAATTTCATGTGACTCAGCAATCTCTTTGAAGTTTTCCTAAGTGCCGAGCTCCTTGTTCTTATTCTGGTGGTAGGGCTTGCTGGTCTAAGGTTCATTTGATTAGTTCAACTGAGGCACTTTGGGCCATGACTAGTGTCTAGCAGTAATCATTGCCCATGGCCCCCACCCTCCCACTGCTATCCCTTTGCCCCAGAATACATTATCTTATCAGTTTCAAACCAGTAAGCCTCCAAACCTCCCTAATTCTGTTGAGGACATCATCATCCTTCCAATTCCCTATATTCACAGCCTTGGGGCCATCACTATTCCATCTTCTCAACTATAACAGTCATATTTGAACCACTTGGCATTTCTTGGCATTTCTACCATCAAAATATATCTCATATCCACTCCTCTTTTCTTCACGCATGCAATTAAAACACCAATTCAGGCTTTCAATATGCTTTACTTGGACTATAAAACTATAATCCTAATTGGTCTCCCAGGCTCATTCTCTCACTTCTTGAAGTCACACTCCATACAGGTCTTAAATCATCTTCATAAATTCCAGGCTTAATTATGCTATACCTCTGCTCAAAAATCTTCAATGGTTTCCTGATATTTCTAGAATGAAATACAAACACCATCAGTCTGAAATATAAAGTCTTTATTGATTTGATTTTGGTTTATGTTCATTTGATTTTTGCATATTACTTCCCTTCACACTCTTTCTGTTTCAGTCCAATTGGCCTATATGTTGTTCCCTATGTCTGATATTCAACCTCTCACCTATGTTTCTTAGTGAAGTCTACCTGTCATCTTCGGAATGCAATCTCTCCTTTGGGAATCCTTTGCATCTTTCAAGGTTCATCTCAGATATAGTTTTAAATAAGAAACCCCTTGCGACCACTTAGTTATTAGTATTTTCTCACTTCTCAAATTATCTTATTCCTAAAAAAATACTCATTTTGAAATGCAGTATCCCCAAGAGAATGTAACATCCTTGAAGACACAGTCAGCTCTTTATTTTTGTCTTTGTCTACCCAATTAATAAACAGTACTTTGCATTATTAGTTGTGAAATAAATTATTGCTGAATGAATTAATTTGAAATATTGCTTACAAATACTCATTAATGTTTCATTCAATATGGAATCATCCTTCCAAATATCTGTAATCATTCCTCATGAAAATGCCTCTTATTTGTTGCATTGCTTCAATCAATGAAATGGTACCCCTTTTGTTGGACTTTGTCCACTTACCCAATACTTGATATTTCTTATTATCTTTAAGATAGATAAATGTAATTTATCTTTCAATAAATGAAGAAAGTATAATAGAAAAATGTAATAATTATACTTCTGACTTATCTTTTATTTTTTTATCCCACCTAAAAATGCTTTATTCTTTAATGAATTGGAATGTAGAACAGTTATCCTCAATATCTTTCACCTTCTCCTCTTAAAGAGAGATCAGCTTGTACTTGAAGCAGATATAGTACAGAGTTCCAAATATAGGCCGTCCACAAATATAGGCCATCCTCCTGAAATAACTTTAGATGTGGTGTAATGGATAGAGATCTGGCCTCAAAGTATGGAAGACCTAGGTTAAAATTGTACATCTGACATATTTTAGCTGTCTGACGTTGGGCAAATCACTTAACCTACTTGTACTCTAGGTAAATTACTAAGATGATAAATTTCAGAGAATGTACATACCTGCTTGGGCAGAAAAATTTCCTTACCATGGAGTTCCCTATGCCAATAAAATTTCATGTCCATTTCCTTTCACGAATACATACATATATGCATGTACATGTAGTCATACACAAATATGTGTGGGTTACTTACTCTAAGCCTCATTCAGATTTTATCCAGGCCAGATTTCATTGGGAGGGAGGAAGAGGAAAAATGCAGATGAGAGGAGAAAACTTCATTAACAAAGACCTCAAAATGTAAAAGAAAAACAGTCCCTGTTCTTCAGGTAATTGAAACAGTTTTCTTAGAGCATATATGTCTTAGATCTCTTGATAGATTTAATTTCTTTTTTATCTACAATGCTAAACTTTTACAGAGACTTCTTAATTATTTCTGTTTCCTAGAACTTTGTGTAAATTTTGACTTTAAATTATTTAACCCTCTAGTCTATAGCTGCAAAATCTCCTCACTTTACTTTTAAGTTCTGACAATTAACAAGATGCCAACTCTTCTCTCCTAAACACACATCTAACTTAACAGAATCTTTCTTACTTCTCAAATGCACTTAATCCAAAAGCAAAATAAGCAATGTTTACAACATTCTAAAGTTCATTTCTTACTTGTTTTCTATGCATTTTCCTGGTAGAAATTTAAAAATAAAAAAGAATAGTTGCTTAAAAGGCAGGACGGGAGAGGCTCAATGCATAACAGAAGTCTAAAAACAGCATTTTAGAGGAAGAGTCATGAGCAATTGAGGTCAAGTCAACAAATGGAAGCACTAATCTGAGAAAGTAGTATAGATAATTCTCCCTCTAATGTAGTAGACAAAGAATAAAAGGTTGAATACAGAGAACAAGATACTCTGAGCTAATAGGAAAAGGAAGATGTTTTGGTTTTGTCATTTGAGTAGGAGGCAGGTTAATTTTTTTAAGGTCCTAGACCTTGTTAGAAACTAGATGATAATTAAATTTAGAATACCCATTAAGGTATTAATTCTAAAATACATTAAGGAATAAACAAAATTACTGAAATCTGTTTAATAATACTTTGGTGATTTTGTCAGTGGAGATACTTTCTCTATTGAAGCCTTTCTATATTCTATGTAATTATTGACAGTGTATTATTGAGAATTTGCCTGATTTTCTGGAGGCATTTATCTGGCTAGCAATTAAGAGTATCAGTATGCTACACTAGTTGCCATTTGTTCTCTTTCATTCTTGTTAATTTGACCAGATAATACAATTCAATTTAAACACCTACTTTAAAAAGTCTTATGGGATATGTTGCACAGGTTTTGTTGTTGTTAACTTAAAAGAACCTACTTATGTCTACCAGATGTGCTTCCATATTTCTTTACATTATTTATATTTTAAATTATTTTGGAATTGTTATATTTCTTGATTATAATTCATACAGAATCATAAAGAGGAAAATGGTATCACATACATGGACTTCTGCAGAAGTAATAATCTGAGATTACTGAAAGTATTATATAGTTTTCTATGATATAATATGTTTTGCTATCTTTCTGCTACTCAATTTGGATCCCAGTTTAATAATAATTTCCATGATGTAGTGGGAAAAGTCTTACTTAGGCTGGTTTAGTACCTCACATTTAAGATGAATAACAAATAAGAAATTCTTAGGATATCTGACATTTAACTTAAAGGAGTTCACCTTAGCTATAACCTGGGAAGGTAATTGAGAGCAGGGAAAGGATATTTAGGAAAGAAATAGCATTGACTCAAGTTAGAACAGCTTCATTGCATCAGTATTGTTATTAGTAATCATGTGAATATAATTGAAAGAGTATGCCAAAAAGTTTCTCTGACTTTGCATAGGAAGAGTTCTTCCAGGCAACTATTGATAAAGAAAAGCCCTTCCAGATCACATTTATCCTTTACTTAAGGCCAAAAGTTAAAAATAAATTATACAGCTGATATTATCTCCATCTGGTTTATTCTAATTAAATGCTGAAATATTTAAGTAAAAGAGATATTTCAAAGTATTTATCTTTCTCTAATTTGCCCTCTGCCAGCCATTTTCTCCATTCAAAATCCCTAATACAGCTTTGCTATTTCTATCAAGGGGTAAACAATTATCTCCTAAAGTCTGTTGAGGGATAATCTAATATCTTCTAAAAAATCAACTTCATTAATATTAGTTTTAATAGTTAGGAAGTTTTTCCTCTCATCAAGCCAAAATCTATCTGATTTCTCTCTTTTTCTGGCCCAATTTGACCTTGCAGGCACCAATAAAGCAAATCTAATCTCTTGTCCATAGGGTTGCCCTTTAAATAGTTGAAGACCACTATCATGCGCTCCCTCAAGTCTTCTCTACTTCATTCTCAGTTCTTTCAGTGGCTCTTTACATAACACAACAGGAGACCCTTCACCACTCTGGTTACTCTCCTCTGGATAATTTCCATATGATAAAAGTCTTTCCTAAAGTGTCAATATGTAATATCTCTGGATTTAATTTGACCAAAGCACAGAACCAGGGTTTGTACAGTGTTCAAGGACTTGGAGCAGTTATCAGGATGTCATCTGTGAAAAGGACATATGTAGTATCACCAGCAATAGAAAAATTGTCCTTTGATTTAAAACATGCACAGGGCATATTCATGGCACTGGTGAAATGCCTTTTGAACATATATTACATTGTTCAATAGTTTTCTGCGTAATTATGTCTGTCATATAGTGTCACATATACTGATATATGAACAAGAGACAAATCTGCTGAATACAGAATTCAAGAATCTTTTTCTAGCATGGAAAATGCTTTTCTGAATAGAATGAATGAGGAAAACCCTCTCGTTAATCACTTGCTTTATGATAAGCATTGTGTTGTATGCTGGGGATGCAAATACAGAAGTAAGAACAGTCTCTGACATCAAGGAGCTTATATTCAAATGGGTGGAATACACTGTTGGCCAAAAAAAAAGATATTTACGTCTGGGAGACATAGGGGTAGTGAGTGGAACAACAAGGCAGTCCATGGACAAGACCCTTCCAGAAGCAAGGATAGTGCTCTGCATATTTTTTGGCATGTTGTCTTCCCCATTAGACCGTGAGCAAGGAATGTCTTTTGCATTTCTTTGTCTCCCCAGTGCTTAGGACATTACCTGGAACAAATCATTTTTGTTCTGTCTTTGCAGTCATGTCCAACTCTTTGTGATCCCATTTCGGTGTTTTCTTGGCAGAGATGCTGGTATGGTTTATTGTTTCCTTCTCCAGCTCGTTTTACAAATGAGGAACTGAGGCAAATAGGATTAAATACTTTGCCCAGGGACAAATAGCTAGTAAGTGTCTGAGGCCAGATTTGAACTCAGGAAGATGAGTTTTCTTGACTTCAGGCCCTGTACTCTATTTATTTAGCCACTTAGCTGCCCTGCCAGGATCAAAGTGGATGCTTAATAAATTATAGTTTGAAGTATTAATGTTGATTTTATTTTATTCCTAGAGAAAGGTAGAAGAAGCCTGGAAAAAATATAGAGTATATTACTGGTGCTGTGGTAGAAACTGGGTAGGTGTAGAAATGTGGTCTTAGGAAAGCAGCTGGAGCTGAGCATTGGAGCTACTCTTTAATATATTCTCTGGCAAGCCAGTTTGGAGGGTTGGGAGCAACAAAAACAGAAGAACAATAGAATTTTATCATTTCTGCACCTTGTAGTCAATTGTGTATTTGAATTGTGTATTCAATTTGAATTAAATCAAACTCATATGCAAAAATCAGGTTATTCTCTCCTCAGGCTTTTAAGTAGGATCACTGGATATATGCATTCATAATTCCAATTAAATATTTTATAGAATGGAGAAAGCAAGCATCTAATCTTGTGGTTTTGATGTTTTCATAGTTGTGGGGGTTTTGTGTTTCTGCACTTTTTAAATTACTACCTATGACATTTTTTCATTAAAAAAATCTTCACCTTATTGATAAATCTTAAGAACAGACCACTAAATGCTTTTAGTTTTATATCAGAAAGTACAAATTCGTTGGTAAATATTTGGTGAGAGCAGATACTTTTACACCTTGTATTTTCTCAAGTTCCATTTCTAGTTCTTCACAAAGTAAAAGTACAAAAGGGGTGTCCAAAACAGAGTCCAAAAGGAGTGGTTCTTGTACCTTAGCTACTTTATATGAATATTGTGAGTACAATTGACTTTATTTCATGGGAGAAAGTTTTAAGAAACATATATTATGCTTCAAAAGAGGATGTGAGGCAAAGTGGAAAGAGCTCTGAGCCTGAAGTCAGGAAAGCCCGAGTTCAAATCCAATCTGACAATTATAAGGTGAATGACCTTAGACACTTATTCCATTGGGGAAGGAAATGGCAAGTCATTCCAATATATTTGCCAAGGAAACCCGATATAGGGTCATGAAGACTCAGACATTACTGAATGTCTTAGCAACAATAGAAAGTGCTTTTGTAAAAAATGAAATATGTCAGCATTTATTGTCTTAGGTCTTAAAAGGAAAACAGAAAAATAACATTCAACTAGAGATGGTAGATCCCCCAGAGTCCTCTAACTAAAAGAGAGTAGAAGCCAGTTTTAGATGTGGCCTAAGAAATCATTTCTCTTGTCCCATAAGTGAGTGTGTTTTAAATACAAGGTCAGAGCTGTAAACCAGTTGGGAAGGTATCAACAAATCAATGATTCAATCTGTAAACTTTTATTAAGCACCTATTATGTGCCAGGATCTATCCTCAATGTTGGAAAGACAAAAAAAGACATATATATTCCAGAGCTGCCTGCAAAGTATAGCAAAAGAGAACTGTGAAACCAAACAGCTGACGGCATACTATATAGATCCAAATTTCATTTTAGTTCCATATTTTGGCTTCAGATCTTCAGAAATGGAGATATACATAAAAGGGAAGTATTTCCCTCCAAGGCATAACTAGGCCTGTTGAAATCACTTTTGTCATTTTTTTTGTTTATTTTTGGGGAAAGGGCAATATAGCTTTAGCTTATCCTTGCTAGGGGTAAAAATGTGCTATTCAAAGGAAGGACAGACTTGGGGGACACAAGGAGACAGGCATTTGTTAAGCAACTGCTGAACTCCAACCATGCTAAATGCTTTACAAATATTACCTCATTCAATCTTCACAATAACTCTACAAGGTAGATACTATTATTATCCCTATTTTACAGCTGAATAAAGTAAGGAAGATATAAGTTGTGACATGACTATGGTCAGAAAGTTAGCAAGGGTCAGTGGCCTGATTTCAACTAACTCCAGTTCCAGCACCCTATCCACTGAGACATCTAGCTCACTATGGCAAGGGAAGAGAAGAAAAGATAGTCATATAGTAGAAGAAGGAATAGTATACTTTGGCTCTGATTATGCTCAAATTCTTTTTAGATGATTTATTTTCTAAATGGCTTTCAATTTTCTTAAGTATATTTATGCTTTCCTATCCCTTGTGGGTTACCATCCAACAAAAAGACACTGAAGTCATAAATTTCTTACATTCCTTCCCTTGCAAAATCTTCTAATTAAATAACACTGACTGGCACATGAGCCAAAGGAAAGGATGAATTATTGCACTTTAGTTTTTAACATTAATTAAAGTAAAGTATCTCTTTATCCCCAACAGTGCCTAAACTGCACAGCTGTAAACTTTTTCTACCTCTTTGTCAAGGTTGTACAACTACAGAAGTCCTCATTTTTGCTACTCCCATAAGGCAGATCTGGTATGGGAGGTATACGTTTTTTAATAGGCTCTTCAATATTTTTATACATCTTCCAAACTGACTTTGCTATGACATCAAGTACAAGATATTTTATTGTTATGTGAGATCCTTCATCTGTTATCAGCCTAAACTAATACAAGGTTTATCTCAAATTCCATATTAAAGTAATCATCTACGTAAGGCTGCTAGGAAAATGGAGAAATGAACATTTATGTGTATCAGAATACCTCTCATTGCTTCTTCCTCAAGCACTTAAAATAGAATAATATGGGATCTCAGAAAGTTAACCACCCTGAGGACTAAAAAGTTGAAGTGGTTTGTCCAAGGTTATACAGCTAGCTAGTTTGTGATAAACATAAGTATGTTTATGATTAAAATTTCTCTTTTGAACATGTTTACTTTTCATGGAATAATGGAGCTGAAAAATGGCTAAAGCCATCTTGTCCTACTTCCTCATGTTACAAATAAAGCAACTGTATGCCAGATAGGGTAATTATTTGTCCAAGGCCATATAGACAGCAAATAACAGGAAAGGATTTGAATTGAGCTCTGTTGACTGTAAAACTAAGACCCTCTCTTTTTTTTCTTTTCTTCCTTCCTTTCTTCCTTCTTTCCTTCCTTCCTTCCTTCCTTCCTTCCTTCCTTCCTTCCTTCCTTCCTTCCTTCCTTTCTTTCTTTCT
>NC_058131.1:147591321-147626838 GCF_016433145.1 Gracilinanus agilis
TATATATATATATATATGTATATATATATATATATATATATATTTTAGAGGCAGTATCCATACTGATTTAGAAAGAATATAAGATGGCTATTTTTTTTAAATGATGAACAAATTCTCTTTTTACATAGATAAAATGCTATTGGTATGACATGACACATAGATGCATATGCATTTAACAATTACTTTTCTCAAAAAAAAATACTACCTTCAATTTCCTACTTGTCATTTAGAAATCCAACTACTTGAACAGAAGCTTTCATGTCTCAGAAAATTTGGGATTCTTTAAATGACAGCAATTTGTTAAAAGTTTCCTTTTATTCTCATGTCTCCATCACCTATTGTAGTTTCTGAAAAAGAGTTAAATCTTAAAAGTCAATTGGTCAATCAGTATTTGTTAAGCACTTATATGTGTCAAATACAGAGCTAAATGCTGAGAATAAAAATACAAGTAAATGGGAAGCTAGGTGTCTCAGTGGACAAGAGGCCAGGTCTAGAGTCAGGACATTCTGGGTTCAATTCTGGTTTCAGATATTTCCTAGCTGTATGACCTTAGGCAAGTCACTTAACCCCAAATTGCCTAACCCTTACCACTCTTCTGCCTTAGAAGCAATACTTAGTATGGATTCCAAGACAGAAGGTTTGGGATTAAAAAAAAAAAGCAAAAAGAACATTGTTTTACATTGTAATGGGGAAGACGACATAAAAAAGGGAAGTTAAAAATCAAGGAAGAGGAAGAGTTGTGTTGATTTTGTGATCAGGAAGAAGAATGGGAATGGAGGGGTGTCAGATTTGGGAAAATAGGATCCTGATAAAAACAACCTAGAAATATCAATATTAAGATGCCATAAACAGGGGGTGGAAAGTAATATAGGGTAGTCCTCCTAGAACAAATTTATGCCAGGCTTTTCTGACTCATATTTGCCTGGTGGCAATCAAATTTCTTTCTCTTTCTTTATATTACTTTCTTAAATTGGAAAGGTGCCATATTTTATAGCACATACTAGATACACTTTCTTGACAAATAACTCTAAAAGGAGCTGCCAAAAAAAAAAGTCTCTCATCCTTATTTGAGGGAAAGGTGGAAAAGAGAGTGGGAGTTACCTAGAAAGTTTGCGGTTTTATAGATAAAGTCAATCTGACTTCCAGGTCCAGAATTCTGACATTGTTATGAAAATTAGAAGATGATTTTAGTAGCTTATAAAAGAAAGATTTTTTTCTCCTATAAAACATAGCTTTCCCATAGTCCTTTGCTGTCTGAGAGGTATACTGCTCTCTTTTATAGTTCTAAGAAGTACTCATTTTTTCATAGAGAGGCACTATGCATCATTATTACTGGCCACTCAAGTGTGTTTTACTGTATTTGCATATGATTTTTTAAAAACTGAATTTACTCATAAATTTAACTAAGTTAAGTGTTTTGCATTTAAGTCTATTTTAAGTGTTTTGAGGATATACTTTTACTATATGGTAGGGAAGAGGGAGAGATGAGGGGAATTCATTTAAAACACTGATTCAGTTACTGTCTGGAGGAACTAGTCTGCTACAATCTGCATTAAAGCAAAGAAAAACTGATGTTCTAATCCTGAAGCAGTTTTCAAGAAAAGCAGAGTACAAGAAACAATTAATGCAAGCATGTCTATGGAAGCACATAGCATCTGTGCAAATACATTAACATTGCCCTTCAAGGCCCTAAAGCATCTTCTTCAGATGGATGACACTGACCTTTATCATACATAGCAAAATAATTGAAATAATTTACATTTTTCTAATTTACCACAAATCAAAAGGGTCTGCTAAATACCTACCACATACCAAGCAATGTTTTACATTTGGGGACATGAACACAAAATTGAAAGCCCCTGCTTTCAGAAATATTATTTTTTAAAATAAGCTTTTATTGATATGAGTTTATTGCAATACTTACATAATCCCTGCATCTCTCTTCTTCCTCCCCTCTTCTAGAATCATCCCATAAAAAATCAGAGTTTATTTTTTAAGAAAGGAAGAAGATAAAACATGATCAGCAAAATTGACCAATGCATCAAAAGAATTCATGAGATATATGCAAAGTTTCACACCTATGGGCACAGTACCTCTGCAAAGGAGTAGTGAAAGATGTTTTTTTCATATCTCCTTTTTGAGACCATGCTTATTCTTTGTATTTTTAAAACTCAGTCTCAATTATTTTGCAGTTGTTACATCACTGAACCATTTTTACATTGTTTTCTTGGTTCCGTTTACTTCACTCTGAGGAGAAGTCTTTCCATATTTCTCCAAATTGATCATACTCATTTCTTATATAAGTATTATTCCATCATTCTCACATATCACAAATTATTTAACTATTCCCTAAATGATGGATGCCTACATTATTTCTAGTTATCTGATAGCATTTATATTCTGATGTAAGAAAACAAAAGATAATAATCACAGACCCATAAACATATATGTTTGCATATATGTATGTATGTATATATACATACATGTGTATATAAAGCTATAGATATAGATCAGTGGTTCCCAAACTTTTTTGGCCTACCACCCCCTTTCTAGAAAAAATATTACTTAGCGCCTCCTGGAAATTAATTTTTTAAATTTTAATAGCAATTAATAGGAAAGATATATGTATTAATGCTTCTACCTTTTTTGTATATATATATTTGCCAGCCATATGCTACACAACGGCTTGAAGAGGGGAAAGAGTGGAGGCAAGGAAACTAGTAGTAGATTTATTGCAATAGTACAGGCAAGAGATTATAAGGGTCTGAATTAGGGTAGAGATCATGTGAATAGCAAGTAGATGGATAAAGGATTGCAAATAATAAAAGAAAAAAAGAATAGCAATTCACTGAGTAGGAAGGTCCTCTTGCTTTTATCAGTATTTTGCCTTGCCATGTCTTCATTTTGTTTGTGTGTGCTGGGGAACTAGAGGAAGGTCAAGATATTATTTAACTAGATATACTGCCCATCAACAATATAATTTTTGGTAAATGCTGACATGACAAGCAGTCACTAAGCTGGAAGGTACTATATCAGTGATGGCAAACCTTTTAGAGATGGAGTGCCAGGGCCCATACCCACCACACCCTCCAGACTGAGTGCCATGCCCACCCCTCCCCAGGTCAAGTGCCATGCTTCACCTACCCTCATTCCCCCAGCCCCACCCTTACTCCATACAGAAGAGGGAGGAAGCTCTGCCACTGGACTGCTGGGCAGGGGCGCAGGTGATGTGGAGAGGGGGAAGAGAGTGGCCCAAGTGCTCCCCTACCCTCCAGCTCTGCTCACCTCCAGCTATGTGCCACACTGTGAGCTATGCTCCTCAGATTGAGGTCCTCTCCAACCCTGACAAGGGAATCACCTTCACCACAGACTCAACAGGCTGCCACCTGCCCTGCACCCTCATGTAGCAGTGAACCACCCTCTACCAGCACTCTACCCAAGACAGGGGAGGGAGGATGCATTCCCATTGTGTTGCTGGGCAGAGGGGTAGGTGAAGTAAGGAATGTCCTCAGGCATGAAGAGGAGAGTGGGAAGAATAGCTCTGCCCTGAGTCCCTCTGGCTTTCTAATAACAAACTCTGGTGGGGAGTTGCAGGTGTGCCCACAGAGAAGCCTCTATGTGCCCTTTTTGGCACATGTGCCATAGGTTTGCCATCACTGTACCTGATGAAGTACCTGGTGGAAAGTCCTTCTTGAGATGTCCAGTGAACACTTATCTTGACCTCCATAGGCTAGGTAGGTGAGTACATTCTGGATAGTGAATACTTTCTACATACTATGGGAATAGACCTATGTGAGTCAGAGGTCTTCAGTTCAGAGCAACATTTAAAACAAAATTTACTACTAATTTCTTATTTTCTTCAATTCAGAATAGTCTTGAAATGTTTGAAATACTGTTATTCAGAAAAAAGGCTTTGATTTCTACTGCTTGGATCTCAAAGGCAGAATTAGGAACAGTAGATAGGCATTTCAGAGAAGTCAACATCAGTTTAGTATAAAGTTCAATTTCCTCACAATTAAAGCCATTCAAAAAAGGAAAGTGCTGTTCTGAAAAGAAGTGGTCCCTGTACATGTAGAGGTTGAATGGCTAATTTTTGAGAATGATATGTAAGGAATTATTTTTACTTATTTTTTTAATATAAGAGAATTCTGATCTGGTAGTGACCAATCAAGATGTATTCTGAGGTCTTTTCCAACTTTCAGGTTCTATGATCAGAATGGTCCTTCCATGATGTCTCTTATTCTGTAGGTCTCAGATCATCTAAAGGACCTGTGTAGTTGGTTGAATGGCTAATTTTTGTAGAGGTTAAATGGCTAGTTTTTGAGGATGATATAGAATGAATTATTTTTACTTATTTTTTTAATATAAGAGAATCTTGATCTGATATTGCCTGATCAATATGTATTCTGAGGTTCTTTTCCAACTTTCAGGTTCTATGATCAGAGTGGGCCTTCCATGATGTCTCTTATTCTGTAGGTCTCAGATCATCTACAGGACCTGTGTAGTTCTTTATTGCCTGATAACTGGATAATTTTTATCTACTAGGACTGGGATCTTCTATGGGACAGTACTAATTTGCATGACTGTTTTATAATATATGCATTGTTGCAATATGAGAAAGGACAGTGTTGGTGTATGCCACCTGTCTCTGTATTATCCTGTATATTTTAGATGTAATATGTAAAGTAAACTGAGCAGAACAAAATCTGAAAACCTTACCTTCCTGTTTCTTCTCCAGTTATACAGGCTCCAAAATTACAGTTGATGTGGTTATTTTTATAATCAAACTATTTTTGCTATTTTCGCCAGAAAAAAAGCAAATGCAGCAAAAACATTTTTCTTGGGATGAATACCAGTTCTTAGCTTTTTAAGAAAATGCCAGAAATCATGCAAATAATTAATGATGTTCTTAAATACTCAGCACCCCAAACTCTCTCATTATATTATAGCTGCAGTAGTACATTAAGTTCTTTTGTGAAGCAATGTGAATGCAGCCTGTCTCATTTAAGGAAAAAAGGATAGTAGTGCTTTAGTGTACTGGGCAAGGATTAAATCAAAATGCTTTCTCTATTTTGAGACTACTGTAAGACCATGCCATTAGAGAGAAATCTTTTCAGACTTACTTTTTTTTTCCTAGTAATTTTAAAAAGAATCAAATTCCTCAACTTTCAGCTGAAAATACTATAAGGGACTGTTACTGTCCAGCAGTCTTTCAAACAACTAATACACCACAGCAGATAAAATTATCCCCATGGGTTAATTTTAAGGTATTCTGAAGAAAGTAGTATGAAAGATTTATATAAGGACAACTTTAAGTATGCTTAAGTACAGGCTGAAATGTGGTAGAACATAGAGTTGCCCTCTCCTAAATACAAGGAATTGAAAATTTTACTTTGTGTTCAAAATGTATGGATGATTTGTTTTTGAGATGACATGTTCACATAATTCACAGGGGCAAGATGCCCATTTATTTGCTAGTCATGCAAAGAAAAAGGACTAGATGTCCTATCTATATCATATTCTACAGCAAAGCAGATAGATCTACATCCCTATTGTTAGTGCCAGTTGGTTGCTTGGCTTTCAGTTGATTACTACTTGAAATAATCATAGTGAATTGGCCTTCCTAATTTTATCTTCCTGTTTCAAATTTCTCTTTTCTTTGATCCACCCTTTGCACAAAGTGCAAAAGTGAGACTCCTAAAGCACAAATCTGAGCATGGCACTCACCTGCTCAATATGTTATAGTGACTCCCTATTGCCTCAAGGATAATATACAGATTATTTTTTTGTCATTCACAAACTTGTCACAATCTATTTTTTAGGCTTCTTACAAATTATTACCTGTTCCTATTACACATTCTATGGTCCAGCTAAATTATTTTTCTTAAATACATCACAAGGGTAGCTGAATGTATAGAGCCTAGAATCAGAAAGATCCCAGATCAAATCTGGCTTTGAACACTTATTAGTTGTATGACCTTAGGTAAACTGCTTAACACTGTCTTAGTTTCCTCATATTCTTGAGTTCAAATCTGGCTTTGGGCACTTATCACTTATATGACCCCAGGAAAGTCAATTAACCCCCCTTGCCTCATTTTCTTCATCTGTAAAATGAGCTGGAGAAGGAAATGGTAAACTACTCAAGTATATTTGCCCCCAAAAATCTCTAATTGAGTCATGAGGAGTTGGATATGACTGAAAAATGACTAAACAACAACAAATATCACTTATGCAAAACATCCCCTCTCTTGTTTCTACATTTTCACACATGTTGTTACTCATGCGTGGACTTTACTCATTTCTTTATTTCCTGTTTTAGAAACCCTAGCTCCCTTCAAAACTCAATTTGAATCCCATAAGCATAAAAGGTCTTTCTTGATTCCTACAGAGGTAATAATGACATCCCACCAATTATCTTGGATTTACTTTGGGTTTATAAGTGTATTATGTATACATGTACGTTTATTATCCATGTACATATGTATGTCTACACATGCAGAATACATATGACATACATAAAAGGTGCTCCCACAGTCAGTGCAGTTTTAAGCTTTAATAGTTTATTAAGGTTATTAAATATAAAGTTGTATATAGATATATCTAAAATAATTTATAAGCCTTAAATCATTATATAAATGACTAATAACAAAAATAGCAACTTCTTAGACCTAAAATTTTATTGATCTGGAAAACTTCAAGTGAATAGGCTACCTCTTCTAATGAACTTCAAAACATTCTAAGGCACTGAGAGGTTTAGTGACCAGTCCTGAGCTACATACACACACACACACACACACACACACACATATAAACATATATACATGTATATGAGGCAGGACTTGAACTCACATCTTCTGACTCTGAAACCAATTTCCTATCTACTCTGCATCTCCAAAAAATTCTTATAGATGAGAAACAGTAAAATTATTGAAGTCATACCCATGGCAACCCCACCTGTAGTTTTTGTCAATCTCTGATCTTATCAATTTGAGTTCTCTCTCTGATACTAGAAATCATAATCCATTATCTTCTCATATTACATGAATTTGGTCAAAACATCTGTTTGTATATCCTTTATGAAGTGTCTACCCAATATACTAAGTACTTTCATGTAAGCATAATATTAAATGGGCAACATTGAAGTATATGGTCTATATGTCAGTTATCTTCGATTTAGCTACATGATCCAATGCAACTCTTTTTGTTCATACAAAGAATTTATATCATTTAAAGTCCCCTGACACTGCCATCTAATATTTGTTCCACACAGTAGATTCTTTTATAGGTCCCTCAGTACTGGTTTGGTGGGTAAGGTATTCCACTTTACCTCTCTACTGTTATCATATGTAAAAGAAATATTTATGCCTAGATTATTCTTTATATTAGCATAGTACATTATTTAATACTTTTCAGAGGAGAGGTTTTCTCTTACATAAACACATATATGGGACATATTTACAAAGATTTTGATCAAGAAAGGTCTCTAGATGTCATCTGGTTCAACCTGGTTGTTTCATAGATGCACAAACTGAGACAGAGCCATTAAATTATTTTACATAGTAGTAAATAGTTCTCTCATAATAATAGTCCTGTCTCTCTTTCTATTTATTAATCTTTCTGTCTCACTGTCTATGTCTCTGTGTCTATGCTTCTGTTTCTCTATCTTTGTCTCTTTGTATATCTTTGTATTGTCATCTTCAATAGAATCATACTCTGCTATAATCTGGACTCTCTATGAAGACTTATCATGAGACTCCCACAGTAGTATATGTATAGCAAAATTATGGAATCAGGAAACTTTCAAGTTGGAGGAGATCTTAGGGATTACCTCATCCAATCTCAACTCTGGAGCCCTTTTAATCTAGAAAATGGTAATATCAAACTCCAGCCTGATTCAGTGTTTGCTCAATGTTATATAGCTTGGAAACTGTGACTAGGATATTAATTTCTATATTTTCAGTCTTTTGTTTTAGTTGAGATGATATTAGTTGAGTCAATGAATGAATAAACTCAAGTACTGATTGTTGGGAATGGTTAAAGTTATGATCAGCGGCACTATTCTCAGAGGCATGTGATATAATGGAAAGAATACTGATCTATGTCAAAAAGATTTTTGTTTCAACCTTCTGCTACTAGGAGTGTCATTTTTTTTAAAACCCTTACCTTCCATCTTGGAGTCAATACTATGTATTGGCTCCAAGGCAGAAGAGTGGTAAGGGTAGGCAATGGGGGTCAAGTGACTGGCCCAGGGTCACACAGCTGGGAAGTGACTGAGGCCAGATTTGAACCTAGGACCTCCCATCTCTAGGCCTGGTTCTCAATCCACTGAGCTACCCAGCTGCCCCCAAGGAGTGTCATTTTTTAATCTCCCTAGAGAAAAACATGAGACCAATGTTTATTTTGTATAATGTTATCCACACTTTTCATGTTCTAGTTTATACAGAATATACAAATAAGTGAATAAAATATTATTCCATATAAACTGAAATGAGCCAGAACTTCTCATACTAGACAAACTGGTCCATAAATAATCCATCTCAAAAGGAGACACTCACTCAGTGAAAAAGCAGAATGGTTCTGCCTAAACAAACTTCCTTTTTGTTCTGAAGAAACTTCCCCTCCCTCCCAGATAAACAGAAAGGGGTATGGAATGGGGTGTATGTGTCTGGGGATGGGGGATGAGGAACTGAACCAACAAGATAACCCCAATGGGTTTTTGCCAAATGGGTCTTGGTTTGGTGGGGAGATGAAATGTCCACATCTGGGGTCTTGGACTGATTACTTCTCTGGGAAGGAACACACTCGATTTCTGAGATGGGCTCAGGTTCCTAATCCTGTTTCTAAGGAAGACCAGTCCTTGAAGAAGGCCAAGGGGCCAAATGCATAACATCCCACAGAGGGGTTCATGATGAGTAAAATGAGAAACTCTAACCAGTGGTAGGAACAGAACACTACCTACACAAGACCCAATCAAAGACTGGGTCAGGAGCTGGAGCCCCATTGGGAGACCAGCATTCCCAGGCCTGGCAAAGAGGAGAGGGATGGAATGGCTGGAAATGACTGATAAGATCTGCAAGGTCAAAAATGGTGGCTGTGGAGAACTAATGAAGCTTACCAAACACTCCCTAAGGAGCGGGAGCCAGAGAAAGATGCCAATGAAAACTTGGCTCAATTCAATGTCTTCTTCACCAAGATTCCTTGGTGATCCTTTTAAAAATGCTTCAACTTTAAATAGGAAAAACATATTCCTGGCATAGGAGTGTCATTCTGGGCTAGTCATTTCATTTAATTTAGGTCTTAGTTTCCTTATCTTTAAATGGATTTAATGATACCTGCATGACCTATGTCACATGCTGACTATGAGAAAAGACCTTCTTAAACTGTTAAAGCAATGTATAAAGTGAATTATTTTTATTCTTCTATATCTTCCCCTACCTTTTCTATTGAAGAAATAATAGTCACTAAGTGACTAGTACTAGTCACTCTCCTTTAACTTCCTTAGAAAAGGTACATGACATAACCCTCATTCCAAATGTTGCCATTTTCTTTTCTGTTATCCTAAAATTAATAAATAGATCTTTGATCAAAATTGCTGAGAAACTTCCCTTCCCAAATCATTTCTGTATTACGGTACTCATGCCCTGAGAATCTGTTCCAACAAAGAAGGATTAAGATATGCTGTTAACAGCACTAGAAAAGAAATCAGGAGAATAGAATTCTAGTCCTGCCTTTTTTTCTGTGACTTGCGAAATCACTTAAGCTCCCTGAATTTGAGCCTCTTCATATGTAAAATTCTGATCATTCATGTAAAGATTAAATGAAAGGATATATAGAAAGTAGACTTTAGACCTATGCTATATGAGCATGATATTATTGCTTTAATCTTGCTCTCTCTGTTTTCCTTTTCATCTAGCTCATCTATCTGGAAAAAAAGTCACATAGAATCATATATAATTTGAGTTGTCAGGGATCCCAGAAACCATCTAGTCCAAATTTATCTAATTTCTGCACAATGTTCTCTACACTCAGGCTATAATCTCTAGCCTATACAGTCCTGTTTAAAAGTTTGAGCTCTCTCTTTGGAGTGAGAGGCTCTTAGTGGTAAGTTTTCTCTGTATCTTGCCCAGAACTAAGCCTCCATGTGGAACTAACACTGAGAGACAGGATAGGGAATTTGGCCAAGGTCAAGTCTACATAACTTCATTTTTAAAAAAGTTTAATATAATGAAGAGCATTAAAATTATCCAAGTATTCACATATGCACTTAATATTCTCTAAAAGTGCAACAGTATTTTATGCATAGTAGATATTTAATAAAAAGTTTTTTGAATCATGTAAATAAATGTGATACAGTGTCTTGCACATAGTAATTACTTAAAAATGTTTGTGGAATCTTTGAAGGTAGTATTATAATCATTTGGTAAATTCCAGTAGGAGAATACTTTTGCCTCATTTTGTTCTTATTGGGTATTCTTGTCAGATCCAGACACTGGGAAAGAGAGAGAGAGGTAGTGTCCTGTACTATTATGTGGAGTGAATGATGGAGAATCTGAAACTGCCTAGCTGAGAAAGGGAAACAGTGAAAGTACTGGAACAGGTTGGAGATAGGGCATAGTTTGGGCTTGCTGTAGGATAGAAGACTAAATGGGAAAGGGAATAGCCATTTGCAAGGATAAGCTATTTGGAGTGAAATGCCAATGTCAAGTTAGGAAGGTTTTTTTGTTGTTATTTTTTTTTTTATGAGGATGTTCAAACTTGCCAATTGGATTGAATTAAGCAAATATTTATGGACCTTTAAAGCATGAGATAGCTGTGCTTAGTGGAAAAAGAGCTATTTTTTTCAGCCAGGAAAAAAAATGAGTTCATGTTCTATCTCTGACATATATAAGTTATGTGGCTCTGAAAATGTGATTTAACCTTTAAGAGTCCCAGGTAACTGACTTTGAATTACAGAAGTGTCCACCGCCATTGGTGGAAAAGAAAAATCCTTACTTGGTACTTCCCTAGACCAATGAAATCATAGGTCTCTTCAACTTTGTCTAATTAAAACAAACAAACAAACAAACAAACACTCTAGACTTGAATGGGTTCAATCCTGGCCAGGTCACTTTATCTTTCACTACCTTAATTTCTTCATTTGTAAAATGTGAGTAATAGTTTTAACTATCTTAGGGATGTACAGAAAGTACTCTGGAAACCTTAAAATGCTAGACATGGGTTATTGTTACTTTTATTATGTTCAAGACATAGATCTTGGGGGACATGATAATAAACAAAAATAGGGTCCTTTCTTTAAAGAATTCAAAATCTAACAGGAGAAATAAGCCACAAACAGAAAAAAAAATGATAAGAGTTTGGGATGGCTGAAAGAGTTCCCTGTAGGAAACCAAAGTCTCTGCTTCTACTCTAAGCTTTCTTTTGGAAAGCTAATTTATAGTCCATCAAAGAGAAGGTAAAGGTAGCTGGTTAACTACTGAAGCAAAAGACAGGCTGAGCTTGATGACCACTGTGTTGAAAGCAAATCTTCATTTCTCTCCCCAACACTTCCTTTTCTTAGCTATAAATTCCATAATCCTTTTCCTTAACCTTAGAGGCTCAGTAAGTGTGAAAGGACCAACAGGCTGTAGCAGTGCCCTTTACCTGGACTTTCACTTGGAATAAAAAGAAAAGTAAAACCCCAAACTTAAACATTGGAGAGGAAAAACAGCCATAAAGGAACTGAAATATCTCCATGTGCCATATCTAGTTTGTCAGTGATGCTGAAGAAAGGGATTTTTCATGGGTAGGAAGGTTGGACTATATAACCCCTAAAACCCTTTCCAGATTCTGTGAACCCACTGTTACTAATAAACACAGCTTATGGACAGTAGTTAGAGAAAATAGCCCTTCTCCATCTTAGTATTAGACTTAGGTGTGGGGTTCAAGTTCAACTCTGGCTTTGCAGATTAATTTGTCCAACAGTCAGAAACAGATATTGCGGGAACAGATGGGGCCATGGCAGAGACCTCAGTACCTAGTGCATGAGGACAGTGTGTCTTTAGGACCAGGGGGAGCCGCCTTTTCCCAGTGCAGGGCGATAAATTCCTGTCATCCTAGTCTGAGATCTGTTTTTTCTCCTGCTTCTACCGCCCTCTTATTTCTAGCCACCCGTTTTGCATTTCTGCCTTGGAGCTTCAGCCCCAGGCTGGAGGCTAGCGGATGTCAGGAGTGCCACAGGGTGGGGAGGCAGCAGCAGTGGTGATAGCCAGACTGACCTCCCAGCTAGCCCCCTCTGGCCGCCGCAGAGGCAAAGTTGGCGGCCGTTGCTGTATAGGGGTTGGAACTGCTTTTGCGTCCTTCTCTTTCTTATTCTTCCATCTCCTGGAGAGTGGAGAAGCTGTTCTCTCAGCCACCGACTTTGCAATGCTCTCAGAGCAAAAAGGCGCACACAGCGGCCATCCCTTGCGCTTGCCATCCGCTGGGCTGCAAGCGCCTTAAATTCGTTTCCACCCTCCTTTTCCCAGTAAGCTTGGAGAGGGAGGGTTCTCTTCGCTCCACCTCTCTAGGAGCCCCACACTAGATTCTTCCCCGCCTCTCCCTTATCCCCTCTCCGGGCTCCCAAGAGCCCGTGAAGCTGCTGCCCCGCGCCCGGGGCTCCCTGTGGCGCTCGGGGCGGCGCAGGGCTCCGGGTGCGGGTAAAGAAGATAGAAGGGCGGTCGCAGCCCTCCCAGGGAGCCGGCTTAGAGCTCGCGTGGGAGACTAGAAGAGCGGGGCGTCGCACTGACCTGCGTGCCCTGGCTTCCTGGGGTAGAGGCGTCGGAGAGGTTCTGCTCTCCGCCTGCTGCTCTTCTAAGTCACCCTGGGGTGCAGCTGCTGGGTCACCTTGTTCCCGGTAGGTAAGCCTCTCCCTCCCCCTCCCCGCCTTTGCCGCACGGGTCTGTGTATGCAAGGATGGGCGGGCAGAGGAGAGGAATGGGGAGGCGGGCGGGGTGGGGGGGGATATTAGGAGAGGGCGGAGGAAACACAGACCCATTGCTTGCTTGCCCTCCTCCCTACCTGAGAACTGCCGACTGGCGGGATAAAAAGCGTGCCCACTGTCTGGACAAGCCTTACTGGGTCGGAGGGGGTGACACTGAGCTGAGTCCAGAATTGTGCGCGCCAGGTATGAGGGGAATGAACTGTGGCTGTGGCAGCTGGGTAAGTGCAGATTGTGGAGATTAGGAAGTCGGGTGGCTCTGTGGTGGGCAACCCTCCACACAGATTGCCAGAACCCCAGAAAAGGTACTGCCGGGGCAGGGAAAAGAGGTGCAGTATATAAATAGAGCCAGGGGCCGGGGGTGGTGGTGAAGTCTCAGAGCTGCAGCCTGGCACCCCACCAAGCATCCTGGGAGAGCTCTGGGAACTGGGTGATTTTGTTCCCCTTGAGTATTCTGGTCAGACCCAAGAGGCTAGTTGAGGGAGAGAGAGAGAGTCCTACATTGAAACGTGTAGTGGTGGGACTGAAACTGAATAGCTGGGGGGCAGGGGGGCGGTTCGAGGGTACTAGAATGGGTCATGGGTCGGGGATGGGACATAGTTTGGTATTGCAGTGGTATATGAGACCAAATGTGAGAAGGGATAGTAGAATGACGTTTAGATGTTTTGAGCAAGACTGTTAGAGATGATGGGATCGACTAGGACAGGGCAAAGAAAGGAACCAAGACTGGGACAGTAGAGAAGTGAGTCCGAATAGTATGGGGAAGGGTAACAGAACTGGGAATTCCTAACGGGCACCTGGGGCCAGAGAGTCTCTGATTGCCAGATCAGTCCTGCTTCCCACCCACAGGCAGAGCGGACTGGCAGCTTGCCCTTTGTGCAACGCCAGGAGCCAGGCTCGTTAGGAGCTCTCCTGATCTCAGGAGCTGTTGCCTCTCTGGGACTGCAAACCATCTGAGGCTATTTGAGTGATCGCACATAGGCTGCGCTGCACCAGCCCTTGCCCTCCAGGGTCTTGTACTTATACCTGAACCTGTACTTATACTTGAACAGAATGGCAGCAATTTAAAAAAAAAAAAAGTTCTTAATTTATCCCTTTCTCTTACTCAGATTTGTACAGGTTGCCCTTCATTTGGGACTTTTAAAATCTAGAGTTTGTCTAGCATTAGCTTATAGGGAAGGTGAAGGAAGAGATAGAGAGTTCCAGTCCAGACATATTCTGGCCAGGTTATCTTTTCGAACATGCCTCACCCTGAGACAGTTTAAACACCGTTTTTCTAGTTGAAGTGTTCTTCTTTTCTTTTTTGCCCTGTTATGGGGCTAAGTTTCTTCAGTTAACAATACCTTATTTTTTCTTCCATATCATCATATCCCTTAAAGATTTGATGACTATCAATGCAGCTAAAAAAGGACTTCTGTGTTGGGGGAGAGGTCAAAGGAAAGGAGTTCAACTTAGCAAAGGTTCTAACAATCTAGCTTTGAAGTCTGGCAGTCAAATCAGAGTGCGCAGCTATCCACCCCTTCTGAATATGTTTTGGTCAGAGAACCACTGATAGCGTCTGTCTTGTACTCTAGCAAACCTCAGAGCTATGAGATTAACAATACAAAACAACTTTCATTTTTCCTTCCAAGATGAGATTCTATTTCAGGGCAGTGAGGCTTGGTCATGATTTCTACCAAAGGGTCATTGCTCTGTTGAGGCTTGCTTGTGAGGGCAGGTGCATAAATAAACTGCAGAGGTGGCAATATGTCAATGCATATTAACTAGAAAAAGCATCGGAGAAGAAAGGAGCTATAGCAAAACTCCTGGAGCAGGACTTAAAATAGGATGCCCAGAGAGCTATTTCTGAATGCTTCATAAGGGAGAATTTCAATACAAATTTTGTATCTATGGAATGGTCTGTCCTCTATAGGTTCCACTTCTACTTTTAAGGTGCAGTTTTTAGTGGTTGTTGGTTGTGTTTTTTTCCACTTACCACTACTTGGAAATTTATCAGAGGTGATGAATGCAGTGTTGAGGGAAGGAAAAAAGTGCTGTGAAACTTCTGAAAGGTTTCTTTAAAGTGCAGCTGGCTTAAAACAAGAAAAAGAAAACAATGTAATCCCCAATGCTTAAAATTATGGTAAAATAATGGTGGAGGGTAGGGGGTGGGAGGGCTATTTCCTTAAAGTAGAAAATAGTGATTTTAAATAGGTAGAATGGGGAAACAGAGAGAGACAGAGAAAGAGAAAGGAAGAAAGAGGTAGAGACAGAGAGTAAGGAGGGTTGTGCAGAGAGGCAGCGAGTACCAGATAGATAAACAGAAATTTAGATCTAAAAGAAAGAATGCACAAGTGAGCAGTGATAGAGTAGTAATATGAAAAGGAACTAAGCAGAAAAACTGAGAATCCAGTTTGCTCTTTAAAGGAATTAAAGTCCAATTCAGAAATCATCAGAGACTAATCTCTTCAACATTGAGCATTAACATCAATTAAAAAGTGGTTTGATAGGCTTAAAGCTAATGAGGATGATCCTCTATCTCATCCTTTCTAGGGAGTTGTTGTGATAGTTTGCCTGGGATAGGACTGCACTCTCTGCTGGTCCTCTTTCTAATGAGGAAATTTTAGCTCTTATGAGTCTGAGATTTTCAAACTTGTGTTTAAAAATTGTAGCTATTCATTTGGAAATGTTTAATTTCCATATACTCGAAGTCTTCTCAGTATCCCTTTAAAAGTGTTATTTTGTTTGCCCTTATATAATTTTAAATATGGTTCTCTTCATCTTAAAATGATTGCTAACGTATTAAGATTTCTCTGAAGTTATTATGAAAGTGTCGTCTCTACAACCTCATAAATACAGATGCCATTTTTTACAAAGGTAGATATATTCTTAAAAGTGGTCAATCACTTTTTTGTTTTAAATCTAATATTTTAAATGTGCTATTTAAAGAAACCATCAAAGGACCCTTTATATGATTAATAATCACCTATAATTTAACAGTAAGTTCAGATTTTATGAAATCTGTTTTTCTTATGTGAGTTTTCTATTTAAAAGTCCCACTTACCCCACTCTACTTCTAATTCTGCTTATTGGATGCTGTCCAATAAACACTTCCATAAAGTCCTATTCTAGTGTGATTCCTCATTCTTTGGATTCCACAGTAAAAACTGCTTCTCACTTTTAAGTACAGAGCCCCTCTAGATGAAAGAAAATAGAAGGAAAGAAAGGGGGAGAGAGAGAAAGAGAGAAAGAGAGAGAGAGAGTGAGAGAGAGACAGAGAAAAAACTAAAGAGGGTGAGGGAGAGAAGGAAGAAGAAAGGAAGGAAAGAAAGAGGGAAGGAAGGAAAAAAGAAAGGAAGAAGGAATAAAAAAGGGAATTAAAAAGCAATCACACTGTCAGGCACTGTGCTATGTATACATACAAGTGATATATTCTTGCTGTCAAGGAGATTATGTCCCAATGGAGAAAGGCAAAACTTAGTGGTGAACTCTAAAAAATGAATTGCCATACAATTTACCAGTGATGGTGTTCAACATATACTCATAAAAATAAACCTTTGAATTAGACGGTTAAAAATAGTGAAAAGGAAATCCTGTAAACATGGAATTTGGATCTGGATGGGAACTGAACAATAATGCTTACCCATCTTCTCATTTTATACATGAAGAAAGTGTAGCCCAAAGAGGCAAAATAAAATATTCTGCCCAAGGTTCCACAGCTCTTAGCAAAGCTGAATTCAAACTCAGATTTCCTGGCTACAAATCCACTGTATTTTCTAATATACCAAATTCCTCACCCGTCTCATCCAACCTGAACCCAAGCCTCACCTAATGTTATAGCATTCTTGAATCTATACATTTCCCTAAATAATACTTTAACACTTCAACAATATGGGAGAAGGTAGAGACTTTATTGGTATTCTTCCTTCGTTACTGTAGATTGAACAGTAGTCATTAGCTTGTAGTCAGTCTTCTCATGATGAGCCCAATATTGACAAATCCTTCCTCTAAATTATAAACATTCTCTAAACCCTTTAGAATCTTGTTTTTAATCCAGCAAGTCCAATACCCTTTCAAACAATGACAGTGATATCTTTTTTTCTTTTCTTTTTATACTTGTTGATACACTTAATAATCATTTTCTGACATTTTGTGATCTATATACTCTCCCTCCATGCCTTCCTTCCCCCTCCCTGAGATGGCAGACAGTATAATAAATGGGCAGTCATGCAATACATATTCACCATGTTGTGAAAGATTATGTATTACTTATATAAGAAAAAAACTCATGAAGGAAATAAAGCAAAAATGGTATGTATCAATTTGCATTCAGACTTCATAAGTTTCTGCTATGGTGATGTCCCTTGGAGTTGTCTTAAATCCTTTCATTGCTGAAAACAGTTAACTCATTCACAGTTGATCATCATACATTATTGATGTTATTGTGTATAACTTTCTCCTGGTTCTGCTCACTTCAACCATTCCCCAACTGATGGAATGGTTTCCCCAACTGATGGCCATCCCTTCAGTTTCCAATTCCTAATTACCCCCCAAAGAGCTGCTATAAATATATTTGTATAAGTAAGTCCTTTCCCCCACCTTTGATATTTTTGGAATACCTATCTACTAGTTTTATTGCTGGGTCCATGGATATGCACAGTTTTGTGACCCTTTGAGCATGGTTTTTCAGTGACATACTAATGGAAAAATCTAGCATACCTTCATCAGGTATCCTTATGGAATGATACCTCAAGGTATCATCCTTCTTTGCATAATTTCATACTTTAACAATCCCTCCCTTCTCCATATTTTCTTAATTTCTATGACACCACATCATCCTGATTTTCTTCTTCCTTCCCTAAACACTACTCACATAATTCTTGAACAGCACTGAACTTCTTCCCAAATTTTATTTCATTTTCTTGATTGCTTACTTCTCTTAAAACCATCAGTATTTTTCTAGTAACCAAGACTTAAAAATCTTGGAGAAGCCATCAATTATCCCTTCTCCTTGATCCCAACATTTGACCTTTTGTTAAGGTGTATATATTCTATTTCAGAAGCATTTTAAAATACTTCCTTATTCTCATCCCAGTCATCCTAATTCAGACCTTCTTCACCTTTATCAAGAACTCTTTCAGGAATAGCTGAACGTTATATCTCTAATTGGTGTGCCCAAGCTTCTATCTATTGCTAGAAAGAAATCCTCTCTAGTGTATGACTCTAATATTTTCACTTTTCTTAAAAAAAAGGCAGTCTATCAATATAAGTCCAAACTCATCCTAGATTTCAAGGACCTCAGTGATATGAATTTAACTAGTTTTTCTAGCTCCATATTCTGACCAAACTAGAGTATTTGCTGTTTCTTTCATATTCTCTGTAGTCTTTTCCCTCATATCTCTCTTCACATTTTTTTCAGTTGTTCATACTTTTCTCCCTGAAATGCACTTCTCTTGATCTTCATCTTTGGAAATCCTATTAAGCTTTCACTCCATAGAAAATGTTTTCTTTTGTATAGAGATCTAGACCTCCCACCACTAGATCTTATTCAACTTCCTTCACCTCCCTAGAATCAGAATCACAGAATCTGAGAGTTGGAAGGAACCTCAGAGTTTCAAACCATAACTGAACAAAAATTGTTCTGCAGCAGCAGAAGAATAATTGGTATTTAGATCTGCAAGGAACTTTATATATGTTTTCTCTTTAATCGTCAGAACAACCTTATGGAGGTAGATGCTATTGTTATCCACTTTTTAAAAGGAAAAAATTAAGACAAAAAGAAGTTAAATGACTTTTGTAGGATCATATTATTAGTGATTATGTGAGGTACAATTTAAACTCAGATCTTTTTGTTTCTAAGACTGGTACTCTACACATTGCACCATTTAGACACATATCTATGTGTACGTGTCCAGGTATTTCTTAACAAATTTCTAGTGTGGGGAATCTCCTAAATTATCCCAGTCCACTTTGGCTAGCTCTAGCTATTAAGAAGTGCATCTTTAGCGCGAACCCAAATATGTCTTTTGCACATTTCACCCATCCTTCAAATCCTTTGGAGCCAACCAGACTTCAGTCCTTCTTCTGCATAACATGCCATTATGATTGAGGCAGAAGAACTTTATTTGGAACTTTTATAACATATATAATTTGCCATATTTCTATGATTTTTGCTGCTATTGGAACAAAAGTTCCTGGAAGATAGGGAATTTATTTTACTTATTTTACCAGATAACCATTGTACATTATTTTAACCATTATAGTATATGGTTCTATATAATATATAGTTATACTATGTAGCATAACCAATATAGTATTCATTTCATGTTTATTGATGTTAATGTTCAAAAATAGAAAGCAATATGTATTATTGGCCCTAAACATTATTTTATGCCATTCTGCTTTTCTGAGTCTGTTTGGGTTCATTTGCTGGGCTATTTTGATTTAAACTATATTAATAAACAAATTGGTTGAATTGAATATGCAGTACTGTATTTGGACTTAAAACTTTGACTAAGCATCAGTTATAGTTGCGATACGATCCTTGAAATGAAAAGTATTTAAATATTATTGAGCAATCACCACTACTCTCTTCATAAGAATATCCTTCAATTCAAATATGTATTATAATTCTTAAAAGATTACAGATATAAAAATGCAAGCATGAAGCCATGAATCAGAAGTAAGATTGTGATAAGCAAACTTAGAGTCCTTGTTCATTTAGATATTTCACTTTAAATGTGAATAAATATTTATTCTCTTTTAAGATTTTTTGATCATCTAATTATAAAGTCATTTTGATGTTTTATGTCCATTGCTGGAAGGATTGACTCTTTTTGGTAAGAGACAGAAAATGGATGAGATCTTTAAGAGTAATACTTCAGGGGCAGCTAGGTGAGAAAGTGGATAAAGAGCCAAGCCTGGAGATGGGAGGTCTTGAGTTCAAATATGACCTCAGACATTGCCTAGCTGTGTGCCCCTGGGCAAGTCACTTAACCTCCATTTGCCTAGCCCTTAGCTATCTGCCTTACAACCAATAGTATTGATTCTAAGATGGAAGGTAAGGGTTTAAAAAAGAAAGGAAAAAAGAATAATATTTGATATGAATGCTGAAGAGCTCAAAGCACTTCACAAATACAGTGTCTAGAAGTGAATAATTGTTTGTGATCCCTATAGGTACACTACCTTGTTTCAGGAAACTTTTTATGATCTTATCAAAATATATGTTTTGATGTTTTCAGTGTCTTGAAAGTTAATGGAGCTCCACAGAATGAAACATTTATTTTGTTCCAGTGTGAATGATTAAGCCTATTACTTTAGTTTTGCAGCATTATTATAAGGTAGCTGCTTTTATTTTAATTTTGGCAATGGAGAATGCATAAAGAAATTAGTTCAATAGATATCTGAAGAACTCCAGACTTTCCTGTATGTTATATAACTTAGGTCAAAGTGTCTTATATTTTTATTCTTCCTTCTACAGGAAAATGCCAGGATTTGAGAAATAACTTAGAATGAATAGATGCTTCCCAACTTGTTGCATGAATTCAAGAATCAGATGATTGTGACATATGGGGAAAACCCTATTTCTCTGAGCAATTGATTCAGAAAGCCTCATAAGAGATGTATGCATTTGGACTTTATTACTAGAGTTAAACCTTTACTATTTCCCCCATTTTCTCAGTCTATCTCTAGTAAGATTGCACTACATGGTAGCTTCATTATAGTTGCTTCTCTTAAGTGATTTGCTGTTTATAAACTATAGGGGAGACTAGACTTGGCCAAGACTCTGAAATGTCATTTTTTTAAAGAGTGAAGCCTAGTTTAGGAACACTGCGTTGTCATCACTGCCAATGAGAGAGGGGAGCAAAAGAGGCAACATTATATTGCTGAACATATGGTTATTCAGCTTGCTAAAACAATATACAAAGTAGAATGTAAACATGAATCTATCCATGCACCTGTATTTTAAAACATAATATTGGCAGGAATCCCAGTAAAGACAGCATGGGAGTTTATATACACTGAGTGTTTCATGTAGTCATATGCATATTTCTGTAAATTAAGCATGAATATGGTTGACTTTTGCAAGCATTCATTTTAGAAAATAACTTCAAATAGTTTCATATAAAGACTTGAGTGTATATCATGTGAAAGATATTTTCTAATCTTAGCACTAAGACTAAAATTAGATTTGTATCACATCTTAAAAGTTAGGGTATGGTAGAGTTATAGGCTAGAATACCTTTAAATAGATCATCACTGAACCAGTAATGACACCTTTTTATTCCAAAAAAGCTTGGGCTAGTTTATGTATGGTATTTCTTTCACAAAATAAATGAAAGCACTTTTGTCACATTATAGCCAGTCGCAATCAAAATAAAGCATTAGAAACAGAAGAAACAGAGGCAAGACAAAAAAAATAATTCTTTATTGAGCAGTTCATATTTTCCTGGCACTCTGCTAAGGTAGTAGATGATAACAGATTTTTTTAAAAAAGGGGTCATATAGGTATGCAGAAGAATAGTGTTATTGCATTTGTAATCTATTATTTCATCATCATCCTGGGTATGTTGCATAGATCACAGTCCCTTGTACTTTTTACTAGATTTTTGGAAGTTATTGTATCAATTATTAACAACAAACATGACCTCCTAAAGTATAGATCAAATTAAAATACAGTAAAACATATGATTTGACTTGTTAAATTTACTTAAACACATAGAATCAATAAACTCAGTGGCATTACCCCAGAGGTAGGAATTCTGAGTCCTTTGGGCTTCATCCAGTATACAATATGAAAACATTTTCTTTTAAGATTTCAAGCTTTCAGTCTAATGCAATGTCAATCACTGTCACTTGAAAGTGCTTAGCTTCTGAAGATGAAACATCTGTAGCATAGGGCGTATGCTTTGTATTTTAAGTGATGGATGTCTAGGTGGGTTAAAACTAGCTGGATTAACATGGACCACATAGCATCTGTTTTTTTTTTTAAAGTATTCAGTTTCTTGTTTTTCATGATTTAATAAATATTAGGCTTCAAACATTTCTAACTGTAGTGTTTCTTAAATCAGGCCTCACAATGGAGAACCATTTAGAATGGATGCCACTTTACTATCAGTTGAAATCCTTCAAAAATTCTTAAAGTACAACTTGTCACACTGCTCCAACTCTAGCCAAACTATATACACATTTGACAAAAGGATGAAACTGTTTTAGTACCAGGTATGAAAAATGAGCCCATAAAATTTCTTTTGTGCCATTGGAAAAACATAATCCAAAAGCTATTTTATACTATTTTGTGATTTATGAGAATATTCTATGGATGTTAAATCATTGTAGCTTGGTGAAGAACATTTTAAAGATTCCTAATGGGATAGTATCTTAGAAAGGGACTGAAGAAACCAATAGCAATATTATCAAGGAATTTTAAGATTAGATAGGGACTTGTGAGGTTATCTAGCCCACTCTCCTCTTTTTAGCAAGATTGGTACCTAAAGTGCTTCAGTGAGATGAAGACGGTGATGATAATGATGAGAACTATTCCTACTACAAGCAGGTAAATAGTGCTTTTAGATTTGAAAAGTACTTTCCTGAAATTATCTCATTTGATCCAAGGTGAGTATGTTATCCCAATTTTAAAGGGAATAGAACTGAATGAACCTCAGAAAGATGAAATCTCTTGATCACAGTCATAGAATTGTAGCAAATACCAGAAGCAGGCTTTTTTACAAGATCTTCAGATAATGTTTTATAAAAGTTTATTGATGGTGAAATCCAGGATAAATTTCAATAGTTTTCCTTATATCTAAACTTAAATTGTAAAAATTAAAACTCATCACTCTTTCCCTATGTCTTCTTGGCACTACTCTTTATAATAATAACTTACTTTTATTATTTAAAAAGAACACATTTTCCTAGGGCTCTAAGTGATTGATAATTCAATTTGTTATCCCTCTTCTACGGTTGAATAAACCAAGGCTTAAAAAGTATGACTTGTTCATTGTCACATAGTAAGGAGAGTAAAGATATAAATAAGGCATCTACTTCTAAATCTAGTGTACTTTTTTTTAGACTACTCTGTTTCATTGGAAAAGGGGTACAATTGCTGTTTTTTACTTTATACCCAATACTCACATTTGGCAACAATTACAAAAGTCTTCCCCCAAAATATATGATGACACTTCTTTGAACCCAGACTTGCAAATAATTGCCAGTAATTATTACTCTCTTGATTCCACCTACTATTGAACTCATCTTTCCACTCATAGACTCATATCAATTCTTGCATATAACAAGTCCTCAGTACATACTCACAGATTGATTTATGCATAGCAACTTCCATTGCCTAAGTTTCCAATTAAGAAGCTATCAGAAACAATTATAGTGTGAATCTCCCAAGAAGAAGCAGGAAGTAGATAACTTTTTGATAAAGATCACAAAGCTAAAAAGGCAAAATAGAGTAGTGATTCAATTGTACTGGCATCTGCTAGAGAAGCTCATTCCATTAATGGCACAACTTCTATTATAATCCCAATTTGTTATCATCACAATTTTATTTCTCAGAAAGTAGAAGTTCCACCACCAATAATAATATTATTTATATAGCACTTGCTTTAAAAATCACATTAGATATGTTATCTCACTTGATCTTCATAATAGCCTTTTGAGCTGTGAGCTGTGAAATGTATTATTATGCCCATTTTATGATGAGAAAACTGAAACAAAGAAAATCTAGGTGATTTACTCAGGATTAAACAGCTAATAAGTGCCAGAGGCAGTATATGAACTCAAGTCTCCCATAACTTTTTGCATTATAAAAGTCTTGTGCTCCCAGCCCTATTGGTATGTAGTGGGACCTACCCAGATTAGGTCCTTCTACCTGGACAAACTGGAATCCTATGATAGTAGTAAATATATCCTAAATTCCCACACAAACACAGACTATTAAAAACAGCCTCCCCTGCAAAAAGAGGAGAGACAATATATTAAATTTTCTCTGGGTTCACTTTCCAATTTAAATAAAAATTATATGTTTATTCATTTATTTATTTAAACCCTTACCTTCCATAATAGAATCAATACCCTGTATTGGTTCTAAGGCAGGAGAGCAGTAAGGGGTAGGCAATAGTGGTTAAGTGATTTGACCAGGAAAACACAGCTAGGAAGTATATGAGGACAGATGTGAATTTAGGACCTCCTGTCTCTAGGCTTGGCTATTAATCCATTGAGCCCTTAGCTACCTCCTCCCACTTTCTACTTTTTAAGACTTGTTCTTATAACATTTAATTTTCTTGCTGACTTTATTGCTTGATTGCATCCATGTGTACTTCTGTGTCTCCTTTGCAGATTGCAAGGCCAATGCAATTTGTCTGGTAGCCTTTGACATTTCTTATGATTGAAAATATATCTTATGGTCAGTCAGATAATGATACTATATGAAATTAGCTAGACTCTTTCTCAGGTGACAGGAATTTAGGTCATCATTAAACCTATGTTCAGAGCCTTTCCAGGCACATAAATCATTTGCAGAGCTTACTATGCCCTTCAGATATCCAGTCACCATGATGCCCTCATAAGGCACTGGCAGAACATGAGTATTGAAACTTTTTTTCTGAATTTTTTCCAAAGTTTCAATATTAAAGACTGTTCCCCAAACTTCTAATTCAGTAACCTATATTAATTTTTACATGTAATGATCTATCTCACTCATGAAAGTGAAAGCAAAAAAAGTTGAGTTTCGCAAATGATACTTTAGTCCTTAGCTGATCTCTTTAGAGTCTATGTTGGGCGTTCTTGCATAAGAATTCATTGGTACAATTACCACAAATCTGAATGTTCTGGGTGTAGGTGTATTAGCCTGTGAATTGGAGCCTTAGGTATATTTTTGGGTATTATATTCTATTCTAGAACCATAGAGCAAAATTGCATTTACAAGGTTTTTTGTTTTTTGGTTTTTTGAAGTGCAAGATGGTGCAGTTTTCTTTCCTATCTATACTGTCTTGATTTACAGGTTGTGAAGTACTTTCTCAGAAGGCAAGAGTAGCCTTTTTTGGTCTTTCAAAAATGTTTTGGCTCTCTGTATTTCAAAACTTGTGTTCATAGTTCATGTCCCATGGCTTGGATCAAGATTTAATAGTTGTCATTCAGTTGTTTCACTCATGTCCAACTCTGTGACACCATTTGGGGTTTTCTTGGCAAAGATATTGGAGTGATTTGCCATTTCCTTCACCACTTCATTCAGATGAAGAAACAGAGGCAAATGGTATTAAGTAACTTGCCCAGTGTTACACAAATGTCTGAGACCAGATCTAAACTCAGGAAGGTGAGTCTATCCACTGTGTCATTTAACTGCCCTCAGTGCTATAATGTAGTATTTCAAAAGTTTCCTTATTTTATTGGTGTGAGAAAATCTTCCATTCTTTAGTAAATTCTATTGGAAATTTTCTAAACTCTTGATGAGTCTAAACTTAATTGGTTGATTTTAGAAATCAGAGACATCTGTTAATTACTGCATTTTACTTAAGGTTTTTGGACTTTGTCAAGACTGTCTGATTTTACACTCTGCCAGTATTTTCCAGGGAAGTCAAGGTTACCTCTGTGGTATAAGACCCTGGGATACAATTTAATCAGAAGTTATTCTAGTGAATGATCTCCTTACTGAGAGTTGTGTGCCTCCTCTAGAATTTAAGCCCCATAAGGATAGGATATCTTTCATTTTTAAAAATCTGATCCTCTTTTCCTTGTATTTGTTAAGTATCTATTACGTAGACTATAGCATGAATGAAGCAGGTGCTTAATAAATGTGTTTTGAAATGAATGATGTCTCAAACTTGCGACTTGACACCTTTCTATATTTACAATCTGATTTTACATATATTGCTCTTCTTTAAGAACTCAACTACACTGGCCTATTTTCACTTGCAGCACTCCATTTCTGTGCCTTTGTATTTTTTTAAACCCTTACCTTCTGTCTTGGAGTCAATACTGTGCATTGGCTCCAAGGCAGAAGAGTGGTAAGGGCTAGGCAATGGGGGATAAGTGACTTGCCCAGGGTCACACAGGTGAGAAGTGGCTGAGGCCAGACTTGAACCTAGGACCTCCCATCTCTAGGCCTGACTCTTATTCCACTGAGCTACCCAGCTGCCCCCTGTGCCTTTGTATTGACTGTTTCCCTTAGCTAGAATGCTTTCCCTCCCTACTTGTCCTCTTAGATTCCCAGGCTCATTCAAGTTCGGGCAGAAATCTTTTTCTAAATCTCTCCTTTGCCATGACCATCTCACCTACTTTCCATTCCCAGTAGGTGGTGGAGGTCAGTGATTTCAGTAATGCCCAACTCTTTGTGATCCAATTTTGAGGTTTTCTTGGCAAAGTTAGTGGAGCAACTTACTATTTTCTTCTCCAATTCATTTTATAGGTGAGGAAACTGAAGCAAACAAAGTTAAATGACTTGCCCAGGGTCAACCAGCTAGTAAAATCCTGAGACTGAATTTGAAATCATGAAAGTGTTTCCTGATTCCAATCTTAGCTGCCTAGTATACCACTGTGTCTACTTTATATGTATTTAGTATATATCCATTTATGTACATATTATATCTTCTATTAGAATGTAAGTTCCTTGAGGTAGAAGCTATGTTAGTTGTATCCTCAGAACATATGTGGTAGTTAGAGATCTGAATCTGAAGCTAGAAAGATATAGGTTCAAGTCATGCCTCTGATATAAACTAGTTATATGACTGCCATACACTGGTTGTGTGACTTTGGACAAGTCACTTAAACTCTCTTAGTTCTAGGCTTCAGATGTCATAAGTAATGTCTTTATAAGATTTGCTAAGCAAGCATGCAGTCAACAGATCTCTCTCTCTCTTTCTCTCTCTCTCTCTCTCCTCTGTCTCTATCTATCTATCTATCTATCTATCTATCTATCTATCTATCTATCTATCTATCTATCTATCTATCTATCTTATTGGTCCCTATTTCTGTTTGACACCACTGATCTAATCAACTCTAAGATAGTAAGTTGCAGGAAAGGTGCTGATATGAATTGGAAGAAGAAATTTTCTCACCCAAAAGCATCCTTTATCAATATAATCATAAGTTCTGCCCTGATCCTTTTTCCCAGAGCTGCAGACTAAGTACTTAATAAATGTTTGCTGATTAATTGATCCATTAAGGCAAAGAAAGGTTTCAAACTGCATTGGTAGACAGAAGAACTACCCAGATGCAATCACACATATTTTGAAGGCTTAAGTATGCTAAACAGTTAGATTTATTATAAGTTCTTATGAAAGAGCTTGTAGAAATGGATAAACAAGTTTTGGAGAGGTTTCTTATGAATTTTAATCCACTTAGTCTGTTAGAATCCTGTTGGAAGCTTTCTGGCTTTAAGGTTCTATCTTTCCCTGGCTTCAAACAGATGTCTACAAGTCCTTGACTATCCAGACACACCAGAGAGCAAAAACTCTGAACATAAAGCAAGCAGTCTCTGTCGTAGAAACAGAAGGCACAAGGCCTTTCACTATCATTACACTCAGTGACTCCTTTGATCCTTTCCCCTTTATTGATGTTGTAGAGTCTGGAACCTGAAAGTTTGGCTGGACTAACTTATCCTCTCAGGTCTTGTTGACCTTCTAAAGCAGGGGTCGGCAACGTATCGCTCTGGAGCCACATCTGGCTCTTTTGAGGACCAGATTTGGCTCTTTCTGCAGGAGCCATAAAGTCAATTTTTTTTTCAGGCGCTGTTACAGGAGCCACACTGTGAGCACTGTACGGCTCTCATGAAATTACATTTAAAAAAATGTGGCGTTTATGGCTTTCACGGCCAAAGAGGTTGCCGACCCCTGGTATAGACTCTGTATTCACCTTCCTTGCCAAGACCTATGGTATTTGTTCTTTCCTTTTGTAACTGACTTCCTGATCTTGAGTCATAGAATCATAAAAGATTAACTTTTGGATCAATTTGGTAGACTCGGAATTGGTTCTCTCTCCAGTCCCTTTCTTCCCCAGTTCTTCATTACACAGCTGCCAATAGAATTTCTATAGTGCACTGGTTTGTTCATTATTGCTCCTCTATTAAAAACAAAGAACAAAACTCTGAAACTCATTATTGCTTATAGAACAAAAGGCAAATGACTCAGCCTGCCATTTGGCACCTTACATAGTACAGTTCCAACCTATCTTTTTATGCTTACTTATTTCACAGTACTTTTCCTTCATGAACCATATGATCCAGCTAAAACTGGCCACTGCATATTGAAATACTGTTATGCATCTTTGATTCATTTAAGCAGACCATTTCCCAACTCTGGCACATGCCTGCCACTCATGTCCATCAGGAAAAATGTTCAATCCATAAGTCTATTTCATCTCTTTGAGAAAATTGTCCTTGATTTTCTCAACCCAAAGTGATCTACACAACTACAAATGTATTCTTGAAAGGAAGAGGTTGTCTTATATAGCTTTTTTAGTTTGCAGATAAGTAAAGAGGAATCTGTTAGCTTAAGTAACTTGTCAAAGGTAACATAGTAATGTCAGAATATAAATTACATTTCAGGTCTCTGATATCCAATACAGAATATTTTATTTTCAAAGTTTTTCTTCCTCAAATTTGCTTAGACAGCCTTCCCTGGATGTCTTCCTTACCCTTACTACTTACCATCTACCAAATGATTTACATATCTGTACATTTGCCACATCATTCCCATTTGATAACACATGCATTAAAAGTACAGGTTTTGCCATATTTTATTTTTTGTGTCTACCATTTACATTGTATATCCAGCATCTAGGATATTCTCTTACACATAGCAATTGATTAATAAATATTTATTTCATTAAAAATTGGTGTCATAGTAATGGGTCATAAAGAATCTTAGAAAATGAAGCAACAGAGTGACCACTTAATACAATGGTCACTTAAAAGTCAGAAGAGCTATGGCTAGTTTTCTATAGAGGTGTTGTCACACTAGCATAATAATGAATACTTTTCCCTCTTTCGCTCTATTTGTGTCTCTGATCTAGAGACAATGATCTAGTTTCCAATAAAAAGAGGAGAAGCAACTACATTACAGGATTATAAGTCATAGGACTCACATCATAGGATATGGGCTTTCATTCCAACTTTACCATTTAACCTCTGCATGAACCAATTTCTTAAATTTTAAAATGAGCATGAGAATCATCCAGCAAACTAGGTATTAAAAGTGAGACTCAAGCAAGATGATGCAGGCATGCAAAAATACTTTGAAATTATGAAGATACATACTCAAATGTTATGGAATATATGGAATATGAATAGGTAAAAAAGCATTTTAATTGCTTACTATGTATAAAGTTTTTCTCAATGATTGGGATGCAGTTAGAAAGTAAGACAGTCCTTGCTATCAAGGAGCTCTTTTTCTAAAAGGGAAGACAGCACATACTTAAGATTTCCTCTGAAAGTCAGATGGAAATGTTCCATGAGAATTAGGATGAAGAGGCAAGGCTTATCTTAATGCATCATAATTAATGTTACTTCTACAGATAGAATCATATCAATTTCTGACGTTGAACCATTTGACAATGCCAAGTCCATTCATGGCAAGAACTTTCTTTTTTATGTATTCTACATCTGTCACTGCAGCACCCACAGAAGTCAGGCCACAGCTGCATGTTGGTTGTTTCCCAAGATCACAGTTTTGGGTGGGAAAGATGTTGGTAATTATTTCATATTCCAACTAAGGAGTCATATAAACTTCCGTGAAATTAAGTCCACAGTTAAGTCCATTATTTGAGTCAACCTTTTTGAAATCATTCCCCAGAGAGGTAATGTTGTATAGTAGATAGAGAGCCAGACTCACATTTGACAGAAACCTGGCTTTAAGTCCCATCCACTCCCACCTCAGAGTGATTATGCGACCCTGTATAAATAACTTGAATTTTTAATGATCTAAGCAACTCTCTAAGACTGTAAGTTACAGAGAAGGTACTGAACTGTGTTGGTGGAAAATTTCCTCTGCTAAGAGTTCCTTTATTATTGAGGTCACAGGACTAATTGTTATCCATACTCCTGTCTCTCTTTGGAACCTATAGGCTTTCTTTATGAGATAATTTCCCTATTTGATCTCTCCAAAGTTGTCCTGTTCATAGGAATGTATGTAAAAGTTATGAAATGTTATTAGGAAAAAGAAAAACAAAAATAATATTTTAGGTCTGATGTAATGCTCTTTTTGGCTAGATTGTTCTCAAATATTTTATTATATTTTTACACTTGTATACATGCCAAACTCTTGATCCAAATATCCCATTACTGATATACCATCCCTGCAATGTAGCTACGTCTGAAGGGACTAGCCTACAGCCCAAAATGAACAATATATGTATAGAAATATGGATTGAGTATGTTTGGAAAAATAGAGCACCTTAATTTTGCTATGAAGTGTCATGGGATATTTAATATCCTCACTGGGTCAACGTTATTCCTAGTTTTTAGAGTTTTTTTTTTACCTGATGAAGGTTTTTTTCCCCAAAAGACTGTGGTCTTATTCCAACCTTGAGGCTTATAATTGCTCAGCTCTTCTTCTTTGATAAAAATGTTATTTTTCTTTTTAAATTATTTTCTTTTATTAAGTTTCTTGATTAAATGTAAATTTTTTTCAACAATAATTTAAAGCATTTACGTCTCAAATTCAAACTATTTTTTCAAGTCTTATTTTTATACATACTAATTTCCAGCTCAACAAACAATTAAAATGCTTTTTGTCACCACAAAGCCTACAAGAAACAGATGATAACTTGTTCATGTTCTGAAGTGGGGAGGGAAAAGTCTTCCCATCATGAATTTTGGAAGCAAGCTCACTAAGCCTCCATGTGGCTATGCATCAAACAGAGAGCATTGGTCAAAGACCAGACTCTCTTTGGCCAGACCCTTTGTAACATATAAGTTCTGAATCCTTATATACTTGGTATCACCATTATATGGTGTCATATATTCTGTGGTTATGTGGGTTTTGTTCATGTTTTTGAGACAGAGATTTGTTCTATTGTCTTAACAAAGTCATATATATATATATACATATATATATATATATATATATATTATTGTCAGGAGAAAACTTTACATATGATTTTTCTCCGGCTTTATGATTTAATTTTAGAAAGTTATTTGCCCTAAAAGAATTGTTATATTTTGTTCTTGCACCTCTATCTGTGGGGACTAGTATGTGTAATTATGGGACTGGGCAGTGAGGATAAGAAGCTGAGCAATGAGAGAGATGTCAATGATAAATTTGGAGTGACAACAAAAACAAATCAGGAAGGTCATAACTGGGCATCAGCTTCAATTGGCAGAGAATTATATAAAAAGAAGTTCTTTATGAATAAATAGTCATGGTAAATTGGTATTATCAAATCTAGAGAACTGTTTGAGAGTTCTGCCATCTTGAGAGTAAAGCAAAGAATAGAGGCTAAAAGTTCTCTATTCTTGATGTTAGATGAAGATTTCTTAAACTTAGATGTGATATATCATTCCTTTGCCTTAACATATTCATTAACTCAATAGTGACCACAAAATAATGATCAGACTCCTTGGCTCTTTTAGGTAATCCATACTACAGCATAACCCCTTTTTCAGCCTTATATCATTTATTCCCTCTTCATGCATGCTATGCGACCATCCAACTATATTGCTTTAGCTTACCCTTCTTTCCTTCTCACCTTCCCCAAAACCATACTAGACCTTCAATGCCACCACATATTTTAGAGGAATGACTCAACCAATTGCCATCATTGTTAACATTTTCTCACATTGTTTTCTGATTCTAAAATTCCCTCTTTTAAAGCTATAATAATAACAGTAACACGAAAGGTAGCTAATATTTAGACAACCCTTTAAGGTTTACAAGCATTGTATATATGATATCAATTTGTATCTTCATACAAATTTCATTCACTTCTTACTTAAACTATCCTTCATCCAAGGGTTAATAATAATATCCTAATATTGCAATTTCACTCATTCACTCTTAAGCCTCAAATATCTATTTGCTTTGCAATTTTCAAATGCACTCATGTTATAATACTATATATTACAATTATATATGTCTGTGGCAACCCTGAGTGGATTTTAAAGTCAACAAGGGTAAAGAATTGAGTCTCACCCAAGAGTTTTTTCTTCCTTTGCATTCAGTATGGTGGTTTACACTTGGTAGGTACTCAATAAAATCTATAAGTGAGTGAATGAATAAGTCTGAAAGAAGCAGAGAGGAATCAGAATCTAAGCAAATATTACAGAATCAGCATCTATAAATTCAGACCAACCATGAGCAAATAGACCTGAATCAGATTCCAAGTGGGATCGGAAAGTGTCAGATTTCAGACCAAGCAGAGAACAAACATGAATAAAGTAGAGTTCATAAGAGAGGATGGTTTCAGCACCTCAGAGTCTAGCACAGATGGGCAGAGCCATTCAAATAGCCTAACTAGATCATTACCATTTATCCAAGGGCATGCTACTCTTTTCCTTCCAGTTGAGTGCAAGTGGTCATGAGTTAGCAGGTGTGTGCTGACATCCAAAGAAGCAAAGGTCCCCAGGTGGTCATTGCTGTTTTGAATTCGGCAGAGAGACAAGGTGAAGGCCAGGTGAATGACTACTGGAGCAGGCTGAATATATATACATTTGCAAACCAGGTTGATCTGAAGATTTCAATGCTAAGAAAGTTGGCTAAAATAATTACATTATGTTCTAATCTGAAGAATTCTTGGAAGTTGATAGGAATGAATGGAAACTGGAAGTGGGAAGAAGTCAGTGCATACCATTATAGGTAAATGTCTATATTTATGTATATATGTTTAAGAACATTTATAATATATGTATATAAACACATAGATCAATGCACATATAAGCATATAAATCTAAATATGTATATGCACATATGTATACATGCACATATATGGATATGGGGAATGATTCAAGACTTGAGACCCTCAATAATGTGGGAAGATATAAATTTAAAACAACTTAGAGAGAAGTCAGTATGTCTCCATCCCCTTGTAGAAAGTAAATCATGTCAAGCTAATCTTAAATTTCTTCTGTGGCAGATTGGCAGGCCTGACAGACTGAAAAGAAGGAAAGCAATAGACATTATCAGCCTCTATTTTATTAATATTTAGTATTTCTAACAGATTCAAAACCTATAAACTTCAAAAATTTGGCATAGATTATTTTATTATCAGCATTGTTCTGATGCACCAGGAATGATGATCATTGTCCCTTATGATTAGATTTGGTGTTAGGGGTAATGGATATTGCATGGCTACCTTTGCATAGAGCAGCCCCAAGTACTACAGAGTGACATGGTACCTCATAAAAGGTTAGAACTACAAGGAACCTTAAAAATTATCTACTCTAACCACCTCACACCTAGCAGATTGGCCAATTTAGCAGCAAAGGAAAGTGATAAATGTTGAAGGGGATGTGGCAAAATTGGGACACCAATACACTGCTGGTGGAATTGTGAATTAATCCAACCATTCTGGAGGGCAATTTGGAACTATGCCCAAAGAGCGATAAAAGATTGCCTGCCTTTTGATCCAGCCATACCACTGCTGGGTTTGTACCCTAAAGAGACAACAAGGAAAAATGCATGTACAAAAATATTTATAGCCACACTCTTTGTGGGGGCAAAAAATTGAAAAATGATGAGGTATCCATTGATTTGGGAATTGCTGAACAAATTGTGGTATATGCTGGTGATGGAATATTATTGTGCTGAAAGGAATAATGAACTGGAGGAATTCCATGTGAACAGGAACAGCATCCAGGAACTGATGCAGTAATGCAATGATCCAGGACAATCTTGAGGAATTGTGAGGAAGAATGCTACTCACATTCAGAGAAAAAACTGTGGGAATAGAAATGCAGAAGAAGAACATATGATTAATCACATGGTTCGATGGGGATATGGTTGGGGCTTTGATGATAAAAGATCACTCTATTGCAAATATGAATAACATGGAAATAGGTTGTTAAAATTATCTACTCTATACCTCTCATTTTACAGAAATGAAAACTGAGGCTTGTTGGATTTTTTGAGGTTATTACCACAAGTTGAAAACAAGAATTAACGTTTGCATTTGTTATTGGATGATTGAATAAAAAACAATGTTCTTCTTTATATGTGCAAATAGTACCAAGTAGGCTTTATATTGGAAGATTTAAAATACACTGTAAAGGTGATCTTTTAAAAAGGTAAAACAAAACAGAAAAACTAAGTTCAATGTGTATAAGTACAGGTGTGAGCACTGAGGTTTGCAAACTCTTTTTCTTTTTACAAATATTATCTAATTTGTTCCTCACAGCAACCCTGTGCAGTAGGTGCTACTATTACCCCCATTTTATAGATTGGAAAATGGAGGCTGAGAGAAGTTAAGTAACTTGCATAGGTTTGTATATTTAGTAAGTTTCTGAGGGAGCAAATATCTGACTTGAGATTCATTTCGCTGTTGATTATACCACTTTACTGGTATAATGCAACCACTTTAAAGAAAGGGGTTGCATTTTGGGAACAAGGGAGTAAGGAGTGGGGAGGTTATTTTTCTTGTTGGTTTATAAAGAAATAATTATTAAATGTTATTATTACTGAATTATTAATATTATATGATAGAGATACCTAAGTGGCCTGTACAATGGTAGACTTGGAGTTAACTCTTGAGCATCAGAAGAAGTCCTGAGTTAAAATCCATCCTAATATAATTACTATGTAAATCTGGACAAATCATTTTACCTCATATTCAGTTTCCTCCTCTGTAAAATGTAGGTACTTATAGCATCTACTTACCTTGGTTGTGAAGATCAAATAAGATAATATATTCAGAATCTCCCCAGAATCAATGCAATTCAAAGCCAGATTAAACTGCACAAACTCATGGGCCACCTTGTATATAAAATGGTTTGCAAGCTCTAAGGAACTATACCAATATTCATTATTGATTATTATGATGATGATTATAACTCTTATCATTATAATCCCCACTAGGGAGAGATCTAGTTAGTAGTGTAGAATTGATAATATGAAAGGAAAAGAAAAAAGATAAAACTTAGTCAGCAGGATAATTCTGATTGGCTAAAAATAAGCCTGAAATCGTCTAAAAGTCAAATGAGTTCAATCTGGTTAACTCAGGTAGATGAATCCCTAAATTGTCCTGGTTGTTCTGAGACAAAAGATAATATTCCTGCCTGGGGTCCATAAGGGAGTGAGGCACTTCTCCAGACAATTTGTCTGAAAGGAAGTCAGGATGTTACAAACTGTATGTGGGAAAGTGTGGCTAAAGAGAATTGTTTGAAGGTCAAAGCTACCTAGCCTGTAGGAATTAGTTTATTTTTATTTTTATTTTTTAACCCCTTAACTTCTGTGTATTGACTCCAAGGCAGAAGAGTGGTAAGGGTGGGCAATGGGGGTCAAGTGACTTGCCCAGGGTCACACAGCTGGGAAGTGTTTGAGGCCATCTCTAGGCTTGACTCTCAATCCACTGAGCTACCCAACTGCCCCAATTAGTTTATTTTTTTAAAAAATGCACATTTCTAATATATATATATATATATATATATA
>NC_058131.1:147627100-147689220 GCF_016433145.1 Gracilinanus agilis
CACACAGCTGGGAAGTGTTTGAGGCCATCTCTAGGCTTGACTCTCAATCCACTGAGCTACCCAACTGCCCCAATTAGTTTATTTTTTAAAAAATGCACATTTCTAATATATATATATATATATATATATATATATATATATATATATAATTAAATTCCAAAATATGCACAGTTATTTTCTGGAATATCTAGCACCTGAGGAAAGAGGGGTAAAGAAAAAGGTATATGTAGACCTCAAAGACAGGTGACGACAGCAGAAAGGGGATAGGTGACTAGGATTTAGATGCATCCAATATCTGACCACAGGAAACCAAGTATATTCAGGAGTAATGGAAATCCAGAAGGCATGTTCCTTGAGTTAGGTTTTACTGCTTAAGGCAAGCTGGGAAAATACTGAAGAGTGAAAGTCTTGAGCCTGAAAAAACTATCTTCAACTAGATCTAGTAGAAATTGAAAAAAATTCAGAAAAGTTCAAAGGTAAGATTAGAGCTTTCATAGAGAAAAATCTATACAAAAATGCAAGATGGAAAAATATTAGAATATATGATAAAAAATCCAGTAACAAGGAAGATAGCAGCTGGACCTACATCAACAATGTAACAATATATTTGAGAAATTAAACTTGATATTTGACTGTATGTTCTTATTCAGTCATAACCCCATGGGGCTTTTTTGGCAAAGATAATGGAATGGACTACTTTCACTTTTTTAGGGTATTTATACAAACAGGAATAAGTGACTTGCCCAGGGCCAAACAGTTAGTAAGGGTCTAAAGCTAGATGTGAAGGTCTTTTCTAACACCAGGCCCTCTGCTCTATCCACTGAGCCATCTAGCTATCCACCTTAGTATATACATAGCATGGCATAAGGAAATTAGAATCTAGAAGATACTTTCAATATTTGAAAAGTCCTCCTAAATTAGCAGATAATTAGTTCTGTAAAATAGAGAAACAGTATAAAGCAGGCATCATCCCGATTTTATGTTGTAGAGACCATGAGGTAATGTGGTAGATAGCCACTTCTCTTTTATACTGGATTCCATGATATTCCATTTCCTATATTTGAAGGTCTTTTTCTTGATAACTTGTTTGTCAATGAAATTGTTAAATGTAATCGCCAGATATCTTAAAGTGTAAAGCAAAGAGCTCTTTTTCTGGAGACAATATGTGATTTCTTCTGATTGTTATGTTCTTTTACTCTGGTATATTTAGAAGTTCTGGGCAGTTTTCATACAGATACACACATGCATATGCACACTAATACACAAAAACACACAAACATTGTTCTATATGGTATTCAGGTTCCTTAACTTGTCATGTTCTTCTAGGTCTATGATTCTTAGGTTGTCCTCTTCATATTTCTATTTTGAATCCATTGTTCTCTATGATTTTTTTTGGCCAGGCTTAACACTAGAAATTTAAGTTTTTGTATTCTTCCAATTATTTCTACTCTATAGGCCACATGTTCTGCTATTTTCCTTTTCTAACTTCTCTCAAGATTCTGATTTTTTTTCTGGAAAAAACCTGCACAATCTTGATTTGAGAAACCATAGAGATCTGTGTTTGTGTGGTGATTTAATTCTTTTTGTCTTGTAATATGTATTTAATATGGAATTTTTTAGATGTCTTAGTAATCTTCCTCATTTTAATTTTTCTCCTTCATTGTTAATTTATCTTCTTTGGCTCTATATTTTTAATTTAATTTTCTTCCTTTTTTTGGATTTTTGGTAGTTTTATTCTTTTATTCTTTATTGCTTTTTGTCTTCTCCCCTTTGGATGATGAGTTTACCCTCAGAGCTGTACCTCAAAGTGATATCAGCCTCCTTCTACAATGGAGGATTTACTTTTTACTGGCCTTATTCATGGCTCCATATAGTTTCTGAGGTCACAGTTCTGGTACCAAATGGATTCCAGTCCTCTTTCTTCAGGCATGGTGCAGCCCTATGTCCTATTCTTGATGATGGTCCCAGTTCCCTCCATTCTTTATCTCGTTGGTTGGACTGAATCAGAATCTGCATTTTTTGCAGGCTTAGGGAAGGGTTGGATGATTGGTATTCCTGGCATAGCTTTTGCTACCTTGGAGATCCCTAAGCCAATGCAGAAGGTAAATATTATTCCTTCTCCTTATATATCGCTGCCTCCTCAACTATTGTTTGGGAAGAGCTGAGACCTGCTGCTTGTAACAGGACCTAAGGGAAATTCAAGAGGAAGGGTCATCAGCAAAAACTGTAGCAGGAAGGAAATTCCTGAGATGACTTGAAAAGAGTATGTTTTATTTTCATTTGTGACTTGGGGCTATTTGGAGGCTGAGTGAAACCATTCAAGATTAAGGCTTTCTGCTATAAATTTATAACTGAGCACACTGAGCACCTTAATTTCTTATCCCAAGAAAAGTATTGTTCTAACCCTATCACATGATTCTTGTTTTTTTGGGGGGCATGGTTTTTAGAGAGAATTTGGAGAAAATATCTAGCCACCCTGAGGCATGTGTTGCCTGTGTTTCCCAAAATGTCCCCTCCTTTCATCTCCTTCCAGAGATCTATTCTTTATAACAATTTTTTAAATGGGTGAGGGATACATTTCAGTAAAACTAACCAATAAAATGAACCAATCTGATATATTTAGTGTCCCATACCCAAAGTTCTACCACTTCTCCAACACCCCCACCCCACCCAGAAGTTAATTCTCAATTTTTAGAAGACAGAATTAAAAAGGTTACAAGAAAATATAGATAGGAAAATACAGATTAAGATACGAAGTGCTCAAAAATGAAATTCTGAATGGAAAAAGAGAAATGTTTCTCCTGGGGAAGGAAACAGAGATTTATCTAAAGAGACCAATATGAATTCAGTGAGAAGTCACAGAAAAACTTAGATTTTTAAAAAAGATATATGCAAAAGATATATGGGGGAGTAGGCAGTTAATAGAGAATACCTACAAAAACATCCATCGTCCTGTCAGAATAATGTCAAGAGTGCTAAAACTTATAACAAGTAAAGGTTGATAAGGAGATTTAACTAGAGCAGAAAGGTGGCATTTTAGGTTACTTTTAGATCTATGGAAGGGAAGAAGAGTTATCCAAGGTAGCATGAGACTATTGCTTCAAATTAGTGAGATGATGATACAGGAGCAACTTAGCACTGCTTAATTATTATTTTATTTCCATTTTCTTTGTAAAAGAGAATGATCTTCGGAATTGGAAAGATAGAATGGACATGCCTAATAGGAATTTGATGTCCAGATAAGTAAGGAGATAATAGGAGAACACCTTTTTGCTTGGTGAATTCAAGTAATCTCAGCCAGATAGGCTACATCTTGAGGTACAGAAAGAAATGGTAGATGTGATTGCTGAATCATGGGTTTCTGTGAATAATTTTGGAGAACAGGAGAAGTACCACAGAACTGGAAAAAAAGGCAAATGACATCTCACTTTTCAAAAAAGGTGAGTGGATGGATTGATGAGCATGGAATTCACAATCTATAGTTTAGTGCTCTTAACGTTGACTCGGCAAACTGCTAGAATGTGTTATTAAAAGTATGGTCAGTGAATACCCAGAGGAAACAGGGAATTATAAAGAGTCAGTATAGCTTTATCAAAAATGCTCATATAGTTCCATATTCAAAAAAATCTTGATGGGTTAGAATTTTGGACTGAAGTAAATAAAAAAAAATTCAATAGGGATAAATGGAAAATCTTATGCTTTGGGTCCAGAAATTAAGTTTAGCTATATAGACATTCACCAAAGGAAAATAAAAGAGGTAGGGGTTTCAGTAGACTATGAACTCAATATTATGCTATTTCATCACTCATTACTGCATTTGCACAGACTACTAACTATAGTAGTCCTTCCTTATCTCTATGTCTTTAGCTTGTTTTAATGTTCACTCAAATTCTATCATGAGACTTCTCCTGATTCTGCCACCTGTTTGTGTTTTCCTCCTTCCCTGGGAAAATTAGTGTGTATTCATTTGGTGTATATTTTGTTTTTATTATCTCTGAACATGTTTTCCCACAGGAAAATGTAAGATACAAACCAAAATAAAATGCATATAAATTATCATTATGATATCGTAGTCAGCATTGAAAGACATATAGCTTTCAAGAATGAGGAGGCAAAGGACTGATTGTATTTTCTCCTACTTTGCCCATAGCTCAAATATTGTGTTCACTTGAGAATATAATATTTTTAGGAAGAACACTGACACTAATGAGAATGTTCAAAGGAAAATCGGAATGGTGAAGAGCCTCAGTTTCAGGAAAGTTTTAAAACTGTACTCTGAGTCAGTCTTCACTTCAACTGCCATGTTTCTCAACTCCTCAAAGAAATTAGTCATTTTCTAACTGATATGGTTTCTAGGCTCTCTTGGCGTCATTTTTAGGGCAATCGTTTTATATTGATTAAGCTTCCCAAGGAAAAGATGATAGTTAGAACAGGGAAATATCTGTTGCCTTTGCCATTGTTTAAATGTTAGTCTGGAGTTACATTAACTATCCTATCTTGATTTTTTTTCAAAACACACATATGTTATTGGAAATGACTCAATATCGGTAGACCTTTCTGACTATCAAAATATAGTCAGTTTCATTTTTTATGATTATTTGTTGTTCAGCATGTTTGAAACCTCCCTCTTCTCCTACTTAATCAGCATATACAATGAAATTTCTGTGTAATCCACATTCATTTCTTGATCCTGAATAATATTCTCTGACAATGTCATTTTCTTTTCTATGATTACTTTTACACTGAAATGAATGTATTAAAACATATGTTGACTTAATTTGTAGGATACACTATACCTTATTTATACCCATTATGGTGTCAAGCAAAAGGAAATGGAGAGATGCAGGTTTGATATGAGAAGGTTGCATTACATAATCAACCAAGAACTCTAGGAGAGAAGTAAAATGAAGCTTTTATCAGAGACCCTTCAGAGTAGAAAAAAATGTGGGCCTATCATGTAGTGAGAGGGAAGGATAACTGAAGGACAACACTTAATAACCTATTGTGTGGAGATCATTTTTATGCAAACTACTAGAACTGAGGGCAGGAACAGAATTTCTTTTGAAAACAGTAATAGATTGGGAATCAGTGAAGAAAATAGGTGACCTACTACCACTAGGTACAATAAATATTTTAAATTAAATAAATTGAGAATTTTAATATATTATGAATGAATAAATAAAAATGTATTTAACTATTGTGTATTAAGCATCATGCTATATGCTATGAATAAAAATGGAAAAAGCTTTCAAGGAGGTCAGATTCTAAAGGGTATATCTGACTAATTCAGTTTCATCTTTATATCTATCACCTGGTGTCTTAGGATAATTTTTTTGCTTTGGTTCTATTGCTATCCACTTGCAAAAGCCAAACACAGTACAAGGTAGATCTTGCAGAATTTATTAGAGACATCAAACTTTAGTTGGAATGTCTAATTGGCAAGTGATAAGAGTATTTCTAGATGAGCTCTGTTACCTCAATTTACTTACTTTATTATTAGAATATGTAGCTCAGGTGTTAATAGTCTGTAATTCTAGCTTCATCACTAGTCTTTACTGACTAGTTTGTTATTTTGCCTGATGTAAAATTTCCCCTTTTAGAGTGTTCTTTTATGTGCAAGTCTTTACCTACCCCTTCTAACTACTCTAAAATTCCCTTGTATCCATCTTGCCTCAAAACTAAAACCTATATAAATTTTCTGAAATGGCTGCTTTGGGATCACTGGTTTTTTGTATACCGTGAACCTGTTAAAATGTTTCTATGTGTTGCTAAGTATGATTGGCAGCAGTACTTGCTACAAATTTTTGAACAATTTTTATGACACTGACTAGTTCTGTTCCTGAGCAACTCCATAATGAAGTGCCAAAATGAATTGTTCATTTAATTTTCTTAGTGTTGGACATGGAATCAGAAAGGGAGTAGTTTGAATTCTTCCTCAGATAATTTCTACTTGTGTGACCCCAGGGAACTTACCCAACTAATCTGCAAAACAGGGCTAATGGTAATACATACTTCATACTTTGGTTGTGAGAATAAAATAACATTTGTAAAGCACTTTGTAAGTCTTAAAATACTTTAATACTTTTATCAACTTTACTATTAAGTGATGTGAGACTTATGCCCTGAATTTCTTATGTCTGATTTGTTTTCTTGTGATTTGAATGGTGAGAAAATTGAACCTAATTAGGAAAGAAACTGTCAAAATCTATTACTCTTTGAAATGATAAATGTTAAAATTATTTTGGTTAGTGAGTAAAACCTGATTTCTTTTTTGTATAGTTGAATTACCATAGCTTTTGCTATCTTCTCCATGATAAGTGCCCCTAGAAATCCATGGGTTGACACTTTTTTTTTTCCATAACAACTTCTGTGAACTACACAAGCTCTTAGAGTATTGTTAGGTCAGCAGACAATTCCTCCCTGCAAGAAGCATTAATTCTTGTGACATTTTTATAGAGCCAACATTTCATGCACTCAAACTTCATTAGTATATTTTTTCAAGGATACTAGTAAAATAAACATAAGGTACAAGGAAATAATTAGAAACAGGTTGCCCTTTAAGCTGAGCACAAGGCATTTTGAGGATGTGTTCATTGAATCCTTTTGGAAAGGAAGGGAACTTCAGCTGTGTTAAGTCCCATTAAAGTTAATGGGAATTGTTGGATGACTAAATCTTTGAGTCACCCTCTACAACTGTCTGCCTGAATGTCTGAATAAAACACAATCAAGCCAGGAAATTCAGAATTAAGACTCATGGCTGCTTTTATCCACTCCCCTCTCCACAATTTGTTCTGGTATCAGGTCAGGTACTGTTGATTATGGCAACTACCGTGCTTGTAATGCAGGGGCAACTTGAGAACTAAGGTTAAGGTCTAAGAGCCATTTTGCTATATGTGCTTCAGAAAAAAAATCTTTTGTACACAGTGCCTTGGCAGAACCCCTGGAAGATATACAAAGAGCTTTCTGAAAAGGCTGGGCACTGGAGTTCACGCGTGGAGAGAATCAAGAAATAATTTATGGAAATCTCATTGGGAAGGTATAGTGAATAGAGCAACTGTCCTGGAGTCAGGAAGATCTCAGTTCAAATCTATTCTTTGATATTTAGTAGCTCTATGACTTTAAGGAAATCATTTAACCTTGTTTTCCTCAATTTCCTCATCTGTAAAATGAGCTATTCAAGCCACTCCAATATCTTTACCAAAGAAGCCCCAAATAGGATTATGACACTGAAAAGACTGAGAAACAATAAAATCATTTTGTTATTAATGTGTGTTATTAATGTAGTGCTAGTTAATACTGTGTATAGAGTACCAGACCTGAAGTAAGGAAGACTCAAGTTCAAATGGAGCCTCAGACACTAACTATGTGAGCCTGGGCAAGTCACTTAATCTCCTCAGTTTCCTCATCTATAAAACAGGGATAGTAATAGTACCTACTTCGTTGAATTATTGAGGATCAAATGAGATAATACTTGTAAAGTAACTGACACATAGTAACCATTATATAAATGTTAGCTGTTATTGAAACAAATGTTATGTGGGGGAAATCCATATGCTTGGAATTTAATGTGTTCTACCTCATATCATTCAGAATTTCAGTTACCTGTTCTATTTCCCTGTGATTTTGAATTTACTTGTCTGATAATTCATATTCTCTAATGATTTCATTCTTTGTATACTCTTTACTTACCTCTCATACAGTCAGATATTTTTCCCCTTTTGATTACTCCAAACCATTCTGTTTAACTCTCTCCTTATTGACCGGTAGATTTTTAGAATTTGCATAGCACTTTGTTTACACCAACCCTTTCAGAAGTTTTATCACCTCCATTTTGCAGGTGAATAAATGAGGTGGCACAATGGATAGAACACTCACTCTGAAGTCAGGAAGACTTGAGGTCAAATCTACTTTTGTACTGACTAGCTAGGTGACCTTGGGCAAGTCACTTATCCCCTCTCTCAGTTTCTTCTGCTATAAAATGGGGATAATAATAAAACTTATTTTCCAGAGTTGTTGTAGGAATCAAATGAAATATTTGTAAAGTCTTTAATACAGTTCTTGACAATAGTAGGTCTATGTAAATGCTGGTGATTATTGATTTTATTATTGAAATTTGGAGATGTTAGTTAACTTTTATACAACTAGTAAGCAATGGAGCTGAGATTTAGATGTTTTGATCTCAAATTCAGTTTTTTTTCCCATGAGGCCACTATCTAACATATGTTTGGAATTTGTAGGAGTGTTTTGGTACTTATATTCAAAAGATTTCTACTTCTTTGTCAATGTATGTTATTATTATGAATTAGGAAAAATATGATAATGACATTCAATAGCATTCTTTTTCTATCAGTGTTAATTTTAAAATTATTTATTTATTTGTTTGTTTGTTTGTTTTTGATGGGAAAAAGATTTTACATGCATCAAATGAATACAAAATGGCACAAGTTATAATCATGATATCTGACACAGGAAAAATATTAACATTTCAAAAACAAAAAGAGATAAACAAAAAAAGTATATTTTTAACCAAATAAGTTGCTTTGATTTGGGTCTCAGGATGCATTGATTCTATTTTCATCTCTGCTGTCAAATATATGGTTTTAATGAATCTGATTTATTTCTCTGAATTATGGTTTATTTATCCTTAGGCATAGAGGAGCAACTACATCAGGTATCTTTAAGGGGAGGGGTGTTTTGAGGTTATCCTATGCCCTGAGATAATGTCATTATTATATCTTTTAAGAGGAAACAATGGTTTAGAAAGAAATATAATTAAATATCATGTTTTTCTTAAATTAATATCATTAATTTGATATGGAAACCTCTAGACTAGATGAACTCTAATGTATTTTACTTCTCTAAATTTTAATTCTGTCCATTGGATTTTAATTTTCACTGTTCGTTTTGGAATAGATACCCACATTTTAAACTATCTATTTTTAAAACAGAATTCCCCAAACTTGACAGGGATCTCTCACCAACAGCTAAATTCTACTTAAATTCCTTGCCATTGCCTTTGTAACTATCATCTTCTTCCCAGACCCCTGTAAAGAATCCTTTCATCTTACAGTGATTTATCTGACCATTCTTAGAAATTTAAAGGAAAGGTTGAGAAGACCTTCTGACTGGGAGAAATGGAGAAGTAGGGTGAATGCTATACTATGAGGAATATCAGGAGGTCTTTGAGTGAAAAAGATCCTGGGAACTGAGGAGTTGGGTGACATAGGAAAGTGTAGCATGGTCCAAATTATCTGAGGAATGTTTTCCTAGAATTATACCACAGACTTAAGAAGGTGGTTTCCTATCTCTTTCATGATTTCCCTTCTCTATCTTCTAGACCAGTGATGGGCAAACTTTTTAAAAAGGGGGCCAAAGAAAAGGAAATGTTAATCTGTCAGTCTGTTTCTAAGGCAACTCTTTCAAAGTTTCATTGTATTGTATCCTACTCATTGTATTTGTCAGATTAGGAATAATGTCGGGTGGCCCTATAGAACATTTCAGCCCCCCCCCCCACATCTGGCCCGTGGGCTGTAGTTTGCCCATCACTGTTCTAGACATAAGTAGAGAGAATTGAATACTTGAACTCTTAGTTTCAATCCTCACACTAAGTCATCCCCTCCATGGAAAATCTTATGTGTGGCCTCTGGCTTGATTCCTCATGTGCCAAAAAAATAGATATTGTTAACTGGTATTGTATAAAGGCCAGCTCTACAAATTACTTGTGGGTTGAAGAACCTGGATGAGAGAAACTATTCTGGGATTACATGAGGGTTGAACTGACAGAGAGACACACAAATTCCTCTTGCTGATCAGTGACAAAGTTTAATGATTTGAGGTACATGTATTATAGGGGAAATGATGCAGGCTAAGTGATTAGATAAGCTTTTTGCAGAGGCAATGGTTAGTAATGATTGATATGATAGAGACAATGGATTTAGATTACCTCAGTGGTTCTAAACAGAGTTTTATGTGGATGATAATTCAATATGTAAATGTGTTACTACCTGACTAAGTTTCTCATAGAATTTGTGCACCAGTGATTTCTTGGAAGAACATACATTATTTGTGAAGGGGAAAAGTTTGTTTTTCTCATGCTGAGGAGCAGGCCATGTTTTTGGCAATTCCTATACTATGGCTATGATTTTACTGGGTCTACTTTCACTACTGGGGGCCAGATTATTGGGATTTACTTCTATCCATGAACAGAAGGTGAAACCATTCCTTTTCCAATCACCAATCCCTTAGTCCACCTAGTCATCTCTTAACTAAGAAACTCTCTCTCTCTCTCCAAATCAGTCTGTCCTTCTCTCTTCCTTAACCTCATTGTAATCATTGTTTATGGACTAATTTTCTCTTGAAAGATATTCAGATTTTTATGAATATCATTACCAGTTCAATCACATTAAAATTAAAGAGGTTAAAATTGCTTACTACTGAATACAAAGTATTTGTTGAATCCAAATGGAACTAAAAGAGAAATATCAAGCAACATTAAGAAATATTTAGTAACACCAAGCTATATATTAGTGATGCTGAATATTGTTGATACTGTTGATAATGATGAAGGTGAAATAAATTACATTAAACTGCTTTGTATACCATATACATTTTCTTTTTTTGAATCTCACAATAGCCCTGTGAGGTAAGAAATCATTATCCTTATTTTATAAGTAATTGTGCCTTAGAAAAAGTGACCGTGTTGAAATATGTGTTGAAAGAAATATAGCCCCTTCCTTTGGGAAATTTACATTACAGAGGCAACATGTAAAAGGGAGTTAGAAAGAGAAAAATTAGGGAAGGAAAGGAGAAGTACCCAGGCCAAGAAGGTTCAGAGAATCAGGAATTCATCCTGGAGACAAATGAAGACAAGGCTTGTCTGGGCATTTTACTTACAATGGAGGTCCCATGAAGGACCAGCTAATCAGAAGAAGAGGCCACAGTGGCTTAGTGTGTTTCTGGTAATTCTGTGGTGTAATTCTGAGAAATTCAAGTATGAACTACCAGGGTGAAAAGAATTATGTGCCTTTATAGGGAAAGTCAAGAATGCATCCTGTAGCAAAATGAATATTATTATACCCAAATTATTATTATACACGAATATGAATATTATTATACAAAACACAGAGAGGAATACAGCAAGATAGAATTCATACTCTAATGAAGGTAAATAAGAGATAGAGGTGGATAAATATAATATAGTATTTGTCATTATATTAAAATTTTATTAAAACCTATGAGTAAGTTCATAGGAAGGAAAATGATCCTCAGGTTAGGGACACTAGAAAAGGTTTCAGTCAGAAGAAATAGGAAATGATCAGTGCATCTTTTCCCTTCATATAATCATGGGGAGGCTAGTTTTCTTCCTTGCTGAACCCCTGGGTTTACCATTACCATAATCTGTCTCCTCTTCCCAAGTACCTCACCCTGAGCATGCCACCCAGGATAACTGGAATCAACAGGTTAAGTAGAAATATAAACAACCCTAATTCTCACCCAAAACCAATTAGTTTCCACCCTGAAATTCTCCTATCTGATCTATAAATTCTCCTCTCTCCTATAACTCTTCTTTCCACATTCCTTCTATCTTTTGCATGATCTATCTTTTTAGCTTTTTCTTATTGTCTTCAAAAGAAGATATATTGTAAAAGAAGGATGCTTGAATTTAGAAGCCTAGATTTGAATCCTAGTTCTAAAAATTGCTGTCTGGATGACCTTGAGGAACTTACTTACCTACTATAGGCCTCAGTTTTTTTATGTGCAAAATAAAGGAACTGAATTGTATGACCTATGAATCACCTTCAAGATCCACATCTCTGATCCTAGTATATACCAAACATATTTCAAAGCCACAATAGATTTTAACTGTATAGCTAGAATTGTGAAGAATGTCCTTTTAAGAAATTGACATTCCTTCTACAATTCAAGGATAGTAACTTTCAATGGTTCAAGTAATATTTCTTAATTGGCAGATAGTAAATCCATAGATTGTATAGTAGAAAAATTCACCACTATGTAGCCAAACTGATAATGAATTTCTATGAATTTAGCTAGGCTGGTCTTCAGGTACTAGAAACACTGTCTTTGGCTAAGTATATTTTCAAATCCTTTAAGCTTAGTGAGAAACTTCAGTATCTTTTTCATTGTAGCACATTACTGATAAGCATTCCTGACACTCATTATTGTAATGATTGTAATTAAAGTCTTGTCAACAGAACTTTCTTTTTAGTTTCTCACATAATAAAGAAGTCATAAGACTTTCATACCATTTTATTTCATTGTCCAAAATCTCAGAGTGCTTCAGAGGACTTAAAAAACAGCAGTAGCACTATGACTTTTTTCTTAACATTTGAGTTTAGGGAAAATAATTAAAAATTATAATTTAACAACTCTGTTGTCATTAGTGTTGTTCAGACATCCAGGAATGGGAATGCACCGAACCATTTGTACTCCTTTCTATTGAATTCTTGAAGGAGAAATTTCTTTTGGTTTCTTTCTCCATGGTCACGAAAGTCATAACTTAATTTCCAAGCCTAAAATCAGTGTTAAGTAAATACATGGGCATTCTCTCACTTGATGGAAGACTATGGTTAGTGACTTATCCCAGGCTTCATACTTATCTCTACATCTTCTGGACAGATGGACATATTGCTAATCAAGTAGAACTCCCCAAATGCTGTTGGGTTGTGCATCTGTTAATGCTTTGCTCTTCTTTTTATCCTGATGATCCCCTATTCTGACTGTCAGAGAAGGACCCTATCTTCTAGGAAAGTAAACTTGGGATACTCTGAATAGAAATTAATCTTTACTTAATAGTATTGAAAGACTTAGAAACAAAAGTAGCCTCGAAGATCATCTACTTCAAACCCTTCATTTTATGGTTAGGAAACCAAGAGACCATTGGATAGCAAGTGATTTCTTTGAGGTCAAAAAGATAATACATATTTGAGGAGGGTTTATACTCAATTCCTCTCTACTAAAGTTTCCTCTGCTATTTATTAAAATCATGCTGCCTCCTCCACATTAGTTAGCATTGTTTCTTTTACTTGGGATCAAATAATCTCTTAAGATCCAATGCAGGCATTTTCCTAAGGAATTTCCTTGCAATCTAACCTCTTTGAATTTTTTATCTCTAATAATAGCTCCCTGTGGGTTTTTCACTAACATTCTGAAGAAGTTTCTATAATAGAAGTTTTCCCTAGTACAACTGTGGAATATATGACTCACATCATCTGAGAAAGAACCTGGTCTGTTGGCAAATCATAGCATAGTTACATGCCTCTTGTAGGTCAAGCAGTTTAAAATAAGTTTCTTCAAGTTAAGCATTCTTTCCAGATCATGGATCTGATCATCAGTCTTACTGAGTTCTGTTATCTCTCTAGAATTGTTGAGTAATATATAAAGATACTTGACCTGTTCCTTCACATTCAACTTTTGAACTTTTGACTTTCAATATGAATTATTGTATTTTTGATCCAAATATGTAAATTTTACTGGAATGTGGGAAATAGCCAGACAGTTCTTCGGATCAAGATGACCCACATTTCATTTTTATTTATGTTCAAGAATAATTCATTTCACAAAGCTTTGCTGACTTTGTCTTATATATAAGACCCTGAACAATACTGTTAACTTGGGTGTATATACGTGTGTTAAAGAGACAGATAAGAAGACACAGGCATACAGAGACAGGTACAAAGATTAAAAAAATAGACTTAATTTACTTTCAAGAACTTCCCATCTCAACAAATATTTTAGCCAAGTCATTGGTTGGCAGAATTGGTACCATTTTAATTGATATTACTTTAGTAATTTACCAATTCAAAGCTTCCAATTCTTAACACAGGGCCTAGCACATAGAAGGTGCTTAATAAATGTTTGTTGACAGACTCACTTTATCTATGATGGTATTGAATTTTAGACAAGTTAAATGACTTGGCCAAAATCCAAAGGCTGATTAAGTAGGGGAGCTATGACTTGAATTTTCTCCTGACTTCCATTCCAGTGCTCTTTTCATTGTGCTGTCTAGATACCCTCTTGTTCTTTCAAAATTGTTTCACAGGCTAAGTATAGGCTGGAATGAAACTTTGTAATCATAGTATCTTAGAATTTACATTTGAAAAGATCAGAGAAGTCATCTAGTTTAATTCCCTCATTTCAAAAGAGGAAAATAATCTTCAAAATAGCAGCTAGACTTGCTTAAATGAACACAGATATATAGTTGTAGTGGTTGTTTAGTCATTTCAGGCATGTCTGACTTCATGGTCCCATTTGGGATTTTTTTTCCCATCTCTAGCTCATTTCATAGATGTATAAATTGAGGCAAATAGTGTAAAGTTATTTTCCTGAGGCCAGGTTTGAATTCAAGAAGGTGAGTCTTCCTGACTTTGGGCCTAGAATTTGACTGACTGTACCACTCAGATAGTTGTAGGACAGAGATAAAAAATGTGTTCCTCCAAGATTCTATTCTAGATGTGCATAAGATGCCACTGCTACTTTCTTGGCCACCTAGAGAATTTCTTGTTTGCTCAAGGAATATCAAATCTTGTACTTCTAAATTATTTTACACCAATTTACTCTGATGCCCTTTTACCTTTTCAGTTATAGTCTTGTTGATTCTGTCTCCTTTTATTTCATAACATTCTGATGCATAGGCCACTTGAATACATAAATACATTATTATGTAGGATGATACTTAGCAATCCTCAAATTGGTGGGATGGTATGATAGGGACTATATCTGTAATTTCACTGGGTAAGCAAACTCTACCAATACAGGTCATCACCTTGCTCTCAACTTATAGTCTTAGATGACAATCTAAAACAGGTGTAAAACTTACTAGCATGAATCAGTGTTGGAGCCAGAGTACAATAAAATTGGGAGATGTTTTTAAAATAAATACAATACAATAAAAGTAACATTAATTTGTGGTTTTTAGTCATTATATACCACACGAGAATTTATTTCTATTTGAGTTTAGATCAGTAGTCTAAAGCATTATAAGTTTTATGTGATTTTCTCAGTCACATAATCAATATGTACCACAGATGGAACTCAAACCTATGCCTTTTTGACTTCAAGGTTGATTCCTCATCCACCCATCTCACCTCACTTCTACATTCCAATTGGCTAGGATAATTTTCTTTTTATTCCTACCCATAAGAGTTGAGACATATCCTCTCATAGTAAACTTAGAATCTTTTTTTCTCTAATCTGAAAATGTAGATCATATGGCCAACACTTTAATCTAAGATGAAGAAACTGAAAACTAGAGAGACTATGACTTGTCTGAAATTACATTGCTTGATATTGGCACAGCTGGACTAGAAACTAGGAATTTTGTGTTCTACTCCCGTGCTGTTGACACTAGGATCCGTTTGGTTTTTCGTTCTGTACTAACTTGTTTACCGATTTGTCTTCTTTTCAATTTATGAAGTGAAATTATGCTTAGGATTCTATATTTTAGAGCTGGGAAGATCTTTAAAATGGTCATCTAGGCTAACTACTTCATTCTCTATAGAGACAGAAACTAAGGCATAAAGAGATTAAGTGACTTACCCAAACTTCTACATGTATTTATTTGCAAAGATAAATTGCATTCTTGTCTTTTGATTCCTAAACCCATTTTTGGTTCATTAAAACTATACACTTAGGGCAGCTGGGTAGCTCAGTGGAGTGAGAGTCAGGCCTAGAGACAAGAGGTCCTAGGTTCAAACCTGGCCTCAGCCACTTCCCAGCTGTGTGACCCTGGGCAAGTCACTTGACCCTGATTGCCCACCCTTACCACTCTTCCACCTATGAGACAATACACCGAAGTACAAGGGTTTAAAAAAACACAAAAAACAAAAAACTATACACTTTCCATTGTACCACCCTGACACTCTGATCATTTCAGTTACTTATCCCAAACCTTTTATTTTATAGTTGAAGAAATGAACATTCAGAAAAGTGAATCAGACTTATTTAGAGTCATTTGGAATACTGAGATTTAAATTCTAAGTCTTTGCCTCTAAACATAGTGCTCTTTCTCTAACATTACATTGTCCTTATAGTTTTGGAATAGCAAAACATATTTGAAGAAAAATTCATCCTGTCCTGCTATCAGGGAGCCCAGAACACTAAAAATATAGAAGATCTAACTCCATCTGCTTCAAAGTTATGAATCATAACAACTTCAAGAGTATAGACTCACATACTACTTTATTTCATAATATTGAGTGCTATTATTAATATTCCCATTTTATAAATAATGTTCAGAGACATTATATGACTCCTCCCTTCTCCCCATCCATTACATGGAAGAGAGGAAGGAAACAAGTACATTTAAGGTACCTTCCAAGTGCCAGGTATTGTGCTATGTGGTTTACAAATTCTATCTTGAGATAATATTGACTAGATTTGTTCAAGTGTATCAAAAATAATCAACAAATCAAGTCAGAGAAAACAAACTATTGAAAAATCAATAAAAAGTATCTTAATATGGTTACTTGTTTGATTGCATTTCATAGAAATATGATGTGTACATATGTATATATGTACACACCATCTTAGTTTCTATAACTTGGTATTCTTCATGAGGCCATGTTCCCATCTTTTTGAAATAAAGCCCTAGAAGCTGAATTCCTAAAGATTCTTTGCTAGCTCTGACTGGTTAAGATCCATTCAAATCTCTATTTCACTAATCACTAACACTTGTGAGTTTTATTGAAATGGCTGTTATGGTACACTTACCTGCTATTGTTGCCTATTTTCAGGTTATTGAAATTGTTATTTATTGATGAAAGCTTCAAAAATATTCCTATCCACTGATGTTTCCTTTCACACTTCTCCTCAGACTCCACACCTAGATGGACAAATAAATATGTTTTCCCAGAGTTCCATTGTCCCAGTTGCATGTGATATTTGGGCCCATTTAAAAGTATGTTTAGGTTGTGTAGGAATAAACCTGTATGAACTTTGAATGAAGGAATGAACCTTGGGATATCTTCTCATCCCAAGGTATGAATTAAAAAGAGAAAAAAAGAAATGAACTATTATTGCATTTTGTTAAATATCATTCCTTTTATGGTTTAAAGGTAGAGAGCAGAGGAAAGGAGAAAAAACTAAAGCCATTTCAGCTTGGCATTTGCTCTTTGGGTAAGACATATGGGCCCTGTACAATTCATAAGTAAGGAACTGACTTATGAAATGTTTTTATTCTTATAGTCTCTTTCTGAGGGAATATGACCCTTTAATGTAAGCCATGAGAAAGTAAAATTATAGATCTACCAGCAGTGACATTTGAATCATGGGCACCTGTCATTGCAAACTTAGAGAATTCATGACCTGATCCGCAATAAATGACCCCTGTGGAGATACCATTAAAATCACATTGGGTCTGCAATCATTCTGAGTCTCTGGTTGAAAAAATGTAAAAGACCTTTTGAATCTTTAAGTAATCCCTTTGATCATAAGTTGGTGAATTAGTGGCAAGGCAGCATATATTTTTTATGATCATCAGAAAGGGAGTTGTGTCATTCAGGAAATGATATTCTCTATGTGCTGTGTAGTTTGTGGAATTTGTGCTAAAATTGTTAATAAGAAAATATATTCTCACAGATCTCAGGATACCATAGCATATTTGCTTTGACTCTTTAGCTCAAAACAGCTTCATTACAGTTTGAAAATAAAATCTTTCCCTGCTGCTTTGGTCTACTAATATTTGGTAAATACTGTTGATTTTTCTCCTCTGGCATACTGTTATAATTTCATTCTCTTTCTCAGTTACTGCCTCAGTACTGAAATTTCTTAGTTTATATTAGTGGCTCCAGTTTTAGTATTTGTTAAAATACCCTTACCATTATCCATTCATTCTCACATTATTTAATTTCTCTAGCAGCTGAAAACACCTCTTAGACTCGCTTGTCATGTTTGAATTTCATTACAATTATTTCATTCTCCTGTTTTTACTCTGACCTGTTTTGTCAAGAAAATGATGAATTATGCCTGAGATGATCTGTGCCCAGCTCCTCTGGACAAAATAACTTCTGTTCACCTCTCCCTGCTCTTTCACCTTTTATATTTATAGATATAGAGATCAAGGAACCAATGATCCACTTCTAAAGGGACAGAATCCATTTTGCTTGTATGCACACCTAGCATATAGTGTCTTAGTCTATTGTGTCAACATAGTTGAGACATTTCCTAATAATCTTTTTTTCAAAGAATAACAACTATTTTGAAGATATTTGTTGGGCCACCTAAAGTCAGATGGATAAATAGCAATAGGAAAGGCATTATAGGGCACTGCTATGAGAAATAATAATCTGACATCTACTTTCCTGGCTAAAAGGCTGTATTTAGTCTAAGGTCTTAGTAAGTGCTACATATATAGGTTGGTTTTGCATGTGGTAAATGGTTTCACTATTGACAGGTGCAATTTCCTTTTATATTTGTCATACCATCAGGGGAGATAAAAGATAGTTATTATTTTAATCACCACAGATATTGTAGCTTAGTATAATGGGTAATGCTTAAAAGGTACACTTTTAGGCATAGAGTAGAATTTGAAATAAGATTAAATTGTCTTGTGTATTGTTCAAGGGTAATCATTGCTGAAATATCAATAAAGTCTCATTCTAAGGTCATTTCCACCTTGATGCAAGTCTTATTGCATGAGTCTTAAGATGAAAATTAATGTTATAATATTATAGCAAGGTTTGAGCATAGATAGTTTATACTGAGTGGAATATTGGAAACATTAATGTGTTTATTACTACAAGGGAGTAATAAGGTACAATGGACAATAAAATCTGATCATTTAATATATAAGGAAACTCGGGTTCACAATTAAGTGTTTTGTCAAAGAAACATGTCAAAGTTGGGATTTGAGAATGGGTGCTCTGACTCTCCATCCAAAATCCTTTCTATGATAACACTCTTGTGGTGTATTGTTGCTTCAAGTTAGGGGAGGGTGTTCAGTTCCTTCCTGAGCAGTAGAAATTGATGTTGGGATGGGACTTCTTTTTTTAGACTATTTCTAGATCTACCAGTTTTTCCCATTTACTATTCAATAAGCAATATGCCCATGATCCTTCAGTACACCGAGACATAATGAGTTTATCTCATCGCTGTGTAACCCTATGCTGCTGGAGCTTTAGGCAAGTCCTTGCTCTTTTAGTATTTTACAAATTGAAAATAATGTTTGCCATTAACTCTGTATATCTATGTTATATTAGTAAATTTATTGTTAACATAGAGCTTGGGTGAGTAAAAGCATCATGTAAATGACTTAGTATTCTCTCTGTAAATTAGTTTTTACTATGTTATATAAATGTTTATCACTTCATTTGTGTTGTGCCTTTACATATAAGATTAGAATATGGGGAAAAGAAGGCTTAAATGAACTAAATATATAGCAAAAATTTTTGTTATTTGGAAATACTTTGAAGGCAAGGCATCTTTATCTCTTTTGGCTCATATAGAGATGGTTACAGTCAAACGTGGGTCAAAGTAATAGGAATGATGTTTTAAATGATTCTTAAACCTTATCTTATTATTTATTATTAACTCTTCCAGGGATTGGGAATTAACCAATAAAATTAAACTGTCTTATTCTTTGCTCTTGTACTCCCTTACAAACTGTTTATTCCATTTTAGGAAAGGTCTTATACCATTTCAGAGTCAAATCAACAAGCATATGAACACTCATGACAATGGTAAAGGAAGTACCCATCAATTCAAGATGGCATTATTATAGAAGAGAATAATGTTGATTGGAAGCATGCCCTTGCAGTTATTCACTGACATGTATTTGGAGACATTACTGATTCATATGACTAGGACTCTGCTGAAATAGTCATAAAAGTAGCACTTGAAAATCTGGTTATTGACTCTCTCTTTCATAATAAGGATACACTGAACTTTTTGTTATTGCATAGGTTTATGTACTGTTGCCCCATGCCTTCAGAACCATGGACAGCAAACCTCTGCCTGCTGCATTATTGATTCATCTTGAGTTTTTTTTTTTTCACTTAGAATTCTTCTTTCATGTGAAAAACTGCAGAAGACTACATTTTCCTTACTACATTTCATCTTGTTAGACTTAATCCTTTCTAAACTATTGAAATTTTTATTTCTATTCTTTCATCTAACATTTTAACTATCCTCCCCAGATTCTCTCAAATCATTCTACCTATGCTTTCATTCAAGTAAAAAAAAAGTTTACCTAAATAAGGCCCTAAGCATACCACTAGAGAATTCCATTCATGCTGACATTTTTTCCGTTAATACTCTGTCTACAATTGTTAAACTGACTACTCATACATATGTACACACACACACACACACACACACACACATATTCAACCAGTCAAAATTTCTGTATCTAATTTCATAAATATCATGATTCTTAAATAATATTTAGCTGCAGTACAATTGCATTTTGTCTGCAGCATATTTCTTATGATCTTGTAACTACTTTCAACAGTATTTTTATTTTTTAAAAGACAATCAGGTTAGTTTGATATAATTTGATATGAGTGATACCATAATGACTCCTAGTAGTTCCCATTTCTAAATTTTTAAAGTTCATGGAATACAATATTTTAATTTTTCTTCCTCCATGGATCGTGGTCAAGCTCATTCTTTTGTATTTATATGTCAAAAATAATTTTGTGTTTTAAAATTTGTATTACTTCATCTGTGTATTATATATGATTTTATTATATTTATGATTAAATATTAATAATTTTAATAGTTTGTATTTTATACATTGAAATATTTTATTTTTTGAAAACTGAGATACTTGTTTTATTGAAACTTCTTTTTCCTCTTCTTTTTCCACACTCCTTTTAATAATATTTATGATGGTTCAGTGAGCTCATTAGCAAGTTTTTTCAGTATTCTGAAATATATGCTGTTTGGTCCAGCTTTTGCTGGTTTGCAGTAATTTATAGTATGTAGGTGCTTTTACTACTTTACCTCTTTTCAGCTCTAGTTCCCATTTAGTCATATTTCTGCTACTTTTTCTCTAGAATCAAAATTATTTTTTTACAGAGAATATATAGAGAAAATTATCAGTTTTAACTACTTTTATTATATTGTCATTTCAGCACTTGCCCACAAGCAGGAGATATAGTTTTTCTTTCTTATTATTGCCTCAAATATACCTTAAAACATTTTTTATTGTTCTTAGCATTGTTAAGGCTTTTGTTTTAAAATTTTGGTTTGCTTTTAAAGTTTTTATACTTTAGCTTTACTTACATGATATAACATACTATATGAATAAACTGAACTAATTGTTTTTTTCTCTATGCAAGAATGTCGGCCTCTCCTTTTCTTTCTCATAGAAGGCACTGATAACTTCATCATGAATGTTGTCTTTTCTGAGAGTGTCTCATCCCTCCTGAAGCATCTTTCCAGAGTATTTTTCCATGAAATCTTATCTATCTATCATTTTTCTGAATGACTCAGAATATCCAGAGCCTGCTCTCTCTGTGCATATATATAGTGTGATCACATATGATCAAACTCTCTCTCTGTTCCTTTTGTTTTCACATCAATATCAAATTTATTTTCATTATTTTAATCCTGTAAAAATAGCATTTTCTTAGTTACTTCCCATATATTTGAAGATCAAATTATAAAATACATGCATATATGTAAACATACCTATCTTATACATTATTATATATACATATGTACATGTACACTATAGATGTACATGTAAACACATGTACATACCTGAATGTATATATAAATATGCATATTAGAACATGGATTTTATAGGTAAAATATAAAAAGTTGAAACTTTTATTCACAACTAAATATTGCCTATCTACTATTTTTATTATCTCTTTTCAGGAAACACCATCCATATCATATAATTCTTTCATTTATCTGTAGTTTGTTTTCATAATAATTTATTTCTCCTTTTATCCTAACTCAAAAATAATCTATCATATTTCCACCCTCACATTTTTGAATTTCCATTTCATTGACATACATTTCCTATGTAAATAGTCTTTTGAGTGCAATTTAATATTTTGTTTTACTATTCATCAATAAGTTCTATCTCATTCTGAACTGCATTGAATCCTAAGTATAATACTGACAGACTCAAAATATAAATGAAACCTTCATATGTGGGAGAGATTCTTTTGGAAGGATTTATGGAAAGACAAAGATACAAATTGTATCAGATGAAAATAGTACCTGCATGGGCTCCAATCAATACTGGAAGAGAGCTTCATATGAGTGATATTTGTTGAACTATCAAAGCATATTTTAATATTTTGATGTGTCTTATAGTAAAATAAAGTTAGAACAGAAAAACAACTACTATACTTTCAATTCTAAATTTGAATGAAATCACTACTTCCCTGTTGTCAAAAATTCTTAAAGTCATTTAGTTTCTACTACCCTCAGTTTTCTCATATGCAAAATGGTGGTAATAACAGTTGTATCGTTAAAGTCATTGTTAGGAAAGTGTTTTTGTAAACCTAAGGTGTTATAGAAATGAATTGCTATTATTTGAAGCACAATCATTTAACTGTTTCTCTTTTAGTAGAGTGGAATACACTGGAATTTTAAGAAGGAAATTTGAGAATTGATTTGTCATTCAATATTATAAAAGAAATACTCTATTTTGCTGTTCTTTTAATGCAAGAAATATATAATTTATCTGTATATACAATGGATGGTAATAAGGACTGGACATGTAATTTTATTAATATTAGGAATTTCTAGATAAGTAACCATTGCCACCCACCCGCAACAATGTCAATCAGCACAGTAACTTCTCTGCATCAGTATTGTTAGTAGCCTGGAACAACAGTATCAATCTCAAAGTAAAAAAAAAATAAGTCCACTAAATGACACATAAAAATCCCTGTGGGTCATATATCCAATTTTAAATTGCACTGTTTAAATAATTTATTATATTTTATATATTTTGTTAAATATTTCTCAATTGTACTTTAATCTGCTTCAGACTGCAGTCAGGAGAGCTATGGGTAATGTTGTTGACTTATCTGAAAGGTTAGGTGATTTGCAAAAGGTAACTCAGCCAGTAGGTGTTAGTGGCAAGATTTTAACTCAGTTCTTCCTGACTCCAAGTCTAGCTATGTCATGGCTGCCTCTTTTGTAAACTAACAAGTCAGAGGATGATGGAAATAAGGGAATAATTTTATTGTAATTATTTAGACATTAGCTCCAGATGTGGTTTATGTACATTATCTAAGTTCTAACATGCTAGTTTTTAAAAGATTGAAAGTACAAATATCAGGCTTTTTAAAATAACAATACACTGTCTAATGTTGAAAAAGAGCTATAAAATATGAGATTTTCATATTGAAACTTCTTTTTTAGAGAATATGCAGTTTCACAATAAAATAATCTCTATGATCTGACATTGACTATTAGAAATGAGACTCAGAAGAACAGTGAACCCAAAGGAAGATTTTCTAATCAATAGAGAAAAAATTGAAATGGACCTGGGTTATCAAGTCAGTTTAATGAAAATGATAAAAGACATTTCATCAAGCTAACTGCATGGAAATCATTTTATTTCAATAAAGAAAATTAGATGATATATATCTGTATGTATTTTTCTCCTCTTTTTGGTCAAGACCTATGATTTTATTGGTGCATGGGCATGCTACACTGGATATGACAAGGGTATCACCAAATTGTATACAAAGCAGCAATCAATCCATCTGTAATTTATATCTACAGAGAGTTACCTAGAGACTCTAAGAGGTTAATTATTGATGGGCACACAAATACAAGTACATATATACAGTTACATATACACACATTGTCATTGGATACAATTTCTTTATAGAGAACTTTTAAGGCTACATTTTGTTCTTTTGAGACCATTTATTAATCCATAAGAAAAATAAACAGAAGAATCTTTTCTAATCCATACTTTTCAATTATGTGTCTATAAAGATGTAGCCATTTGACTATATAAAGATCTTATAAAATTCTGAGGGAAGCTAAGTGGCTCAGTGGATAGAGACCCTGTCCTGAAAACAGGAGGTCCAGGGTTCAAATTTGTTCTGAGACACATCTTAGCCATGTGATCCTGGGCAAGTCACTTACCCAATGGTCTAGCCAGTGATTGGCAAACTATTCCCTGAGGGCCAGATCCAGGCCATAGTTTATCCATCACTGCCTGAAGCAATTACCTAATCACTAAGCCCCCACATCCAGATGTAGTGATTAGAGAATTGTTTAAGGCAGTGATGGGGAAACTATGGCCTGGATCTGGCCCTCAGGGAATAGTTTGCCTATCATTGGCTCTAGCTTTGAAAGCTTTGGAAGCTTTGGAAGGAATATTTAAAATCAATTCTAATACAAAAATGATAAAGGTTTTTTTGGGGTTTTTTTGGAGATTTTTTTAAGATTCCTTGAGAGTTGAACTCCAGAAGTAATCTTGTTCCAAGATCCTCTAATGATCAACATTAAAGGAATAATAAAACAAGGAAATGTTAACTCCTCAAAGGTGTTCATCATTCTTATGGAGGAAGTACAGTGCAGAGTACAGTTATAAGAGAGATTGCTCATAGATAGTGAAGTCAAAGTTCCTCATTCCTGTTTACAGAAGACTTTTCACTGATTGCAAAAGTCCAAGGATACAGTGATGCTTCCTTTGCAAAAGTGATAACCACTCAGAAGAAACCAACCTGACAATTCACACAGGCAAAGACAAATGGTTAAAGGATGATTATTTTCCTGGTTATCTTTGAATTAGTCTATCAGTGTTCTTGGCCAAGCACAAGATGGTCAATAATCTGAATCCAGAATTGGATAATAGTATAAAACTAAATTAGATTGAATTTGGGCAATTTCATAGTAATTCTCTCTCTCTCTCTCTCTCTCTCTCTCTCTCTCTCTCTCTCTCTTTCTCTCTCTCTCTCTCTCTCTCTCTCTCTCTCTCTCTCTCTCTCTTTCTCTCTCTCTCTCTCTCTCTCTCTCTCTCTCTCTCTCTCTCTCTTTCTCTCTCTCTCTCTCTCTCTCTCTCTCTCTCTCTCTCTCTCTCTTTCTCTCTCTCTCTCTCTCTCTCTCTCTCTCTCTCTCTCTCTCTCTTTCTCTCTCTCTCTCTCTCTCTCTCTCTCTCTCTCTCTCTCTCTCTTTCTCTCTCTCTCTCTCTCTCTCTCTCTCTCTCTCTCTCTCTCTCTTTCTCTCTCTCTCTCTCTCTCTCTCTCTCTCTCTCTCTCTCTCTCTTTCTCTCTCTCTCTCTCTCTCTCTCTCTCTCTCTCTCTCTCTCTCTTTCTCTCTCTCTCTCTCTCTCTCTCTCTCTCTCTCTCTCTCTCTCTCTCTCTCTCACAAATCCCACCTTTTAATACAAATGTTCTTCTGGTTATGCTATATTGCCACAATTGTAGTAGATCATAATGATTGAAAAATCAGTATTGTGATATGCAATGGGCATAAGTGAGTTTAACTACATAACCATTGATAATTTGTATACAAAATGAGGTTTGAAAGAAAGTATCTCAGGAATGCGTGATTGAAAAGGAATGTTGTCCATCCTTAAAGGAAAACTTAGGGCTATGAAATAAAATACTCTACAGGTTTTGCTGTTTCTTATAGAATGTTAAACAACTTAGAGCAATAGAGCAAGACCTAGAGGCCACCCTGATTGATCTCTTTGGAGGGTTCATGGATGAGAGGACATGGAGAAAAATTATGTAGAATGTGAATCTATGGATCAATTATTTGTATCACAAGAAAGAATACCAATATAGATGTGACTACAGATTCAATTCAAAAAGCATTTTAGGAAGCAGCTGGGTGGCTCAGTGGATTGAGAGCCAGGCCTAGAGAAGGGAGGTCCTAGGTTCAAATCTGGTCTCAGACACTCCCTAGCTGTGTGACCCTGGGCAAGTCACTTAACCCCCATTGCCTAACTTTACCACTCTTCTGCCTTGGAGCCAATACACAGTATTGACTCCAAAACGGAAGGTAAGGGTTTTAAGGGGAAAAAAGCATTTTAAAAACAGTTTCTATGTTAAAGATATTGTATTATTTGTATCAGATATAAAATTATATCAAATATCAAATTTATATCATATTGTATAATTTTTATACATTTCCTTGCTTAAGTCTTCCATAGAGGATTCATGAACCTTCCTTTTGACAACCATTACTAAGCAAATGGAAGGTAGTCTCAGAGGGAAAGTACTAGAGGAGGAGGGAAGAAGGGAGCAAAGACTTCCAGGAGATGATGGAATTCAAGTTTAGTTTTGAATGAAGCCAGAAAAACTAGAAAGTTGAAGTGATGAAGGAGAGCTTTCTAGGCATGGAGGAGATCCATTATCAAAGCACAGAGACAGCAGATGGAATTCTATTTGAGTAACAGAAAGAATGCTAGTATAGTGGGATCATACAATATATAGATAGGATTTAATTGGAGGATGACTATAAACAGAATAATGGACAAAGTAGTGAAGTATTCTAAATCGTAAAGAGATGATTTTTTAATTTGCTTCTAGAAGTAATAGAGTCACTGGAATGGGCTGGCTAGAGTGGTCACATGGTCAGATATGCACTTTAGGAAAATACCTTTAGTAGCTAAATAGAAGTTGAGATGGAATCTGGAGAGTTATGTCTAACGTGTTCATAGAGCCCTTTAAGTCACTAGTGTGAGGACATTAATGTGATATAATGCAATTCAACAGATGTCTCTTAGTGACCTATAAAATCCCTAGGAAGAGGAATTCTTTCTAAATAGTTATATTCACCAGGTGCTTACTTCTTTTTGGAGATGATATCTTCATGATAATGATGGAAGGTAAAAATGCCACAATCTACTTAATGTGATCATTAACCACTTAAAAGAAATTAATTAATTTATAAGTTAGGTAATATTAGACATGTTTACTCCTATTGAAAATTACTTTTTATATATATTTATATATATTACATTTACATGTATATGTAAATGATTTCAGTCACAATCAAAAGAAAGTTTCTTGATGGCAAGTAATATTTTACTTTTAACATTTGGATCACCGTTGGCTGGAACAGTGCCTCTAGGCTTCTAATAAATCCAATTTCACTAGAAAAGCAGATGAGGAATATGCCAGATTATGAAATATGTTGAGGTAAACCTCAGTTGTAGGTAAGGGCTGACCAGGATGATTCAGTTCTGACTATGTCAGGCAAGGCCTTCAGGTTCAAAATTAGAGTGAAATCATACACTTGTAGTTCTCCATCTAACAGTTAACAGAGTTTTACTCAGCCATAACAAAGGAAAGAAATTTATAGGAGTTGATTCAATTGAATGAAGTTTTTCTCTGGTATTATTGGTCATGCTGCTGGTCTGTAGCCTAAAGCCCTAGAGAACAAGAGTCCCTCCCATCCTGGAAGCTTTTATACTTAGGCAAACAAAGAGTAGGTCAATATTCTAAGTTTAATTCCCTTAGCAAATTAAATCTCTAGGACAGTTCTAATGCCTTTTAAAGAAAAAGTATCCTAATGTGATTGGAATAGGGCTGTAGGCTATTGTTCTCACCATCACAGTACACTGAATTAGTCCATCAATGCATTTTTTCCCTCCTTGCAAATGGATGATTAGCCTGGATCAGAATTGACTGGGAGGAGTAGGACAGATTGAATCCCATTTGAAAAAAAAAACATATAACAATTTTAATTATCTGATTCAATCTCATTTTTACTATCAATATTCTTCTCATAATGCTATGTGACTAGGAATCAGATCCCCAAAATAATAAAAAGTTTAGAAGGCACAAAGAGCAATGCAGAGTTGTACAGTGGGCAAAAATAAACTGCTGTAACATATTAGCAATGATGACTTAATTTTAAGAACTAGTGTAAACTATAATACATTTTTAATGGTGTATCGCAGAGTAAGAATGAACGATTTAAAAAATGCACAGCCTAGCTTTTTTTTCCTGGTTTCGAAATAATTTTGTGACATTAATGGAAAGGCCTTCAAGAAACCTTCGGGACAAGTTATGAAAGCAGATATGGCTAATGATTTTAATGTTTTCTTCTCAAGAAGTTATTTATGAAGTATAATCTTCACCAGTGGAGGGAATAGCTATATTAATGAACAGTCAATTATCAGGTATTTTAAAGTGTTTATTAAATGCCAAACCCTGGGTTAAGTGCTTGGGATATAAAAAAAAAGGCACAAACTGTTTATGTCCTCAAAATAAGTTTCTATTCTACTAGGAAAAAGGCAAGATATAAATAATTAATTACATAGAAGATGCATTGTTGGAAGTTAACATTAGAGGGGAAGATTTTACTATCTGAGGATACTAAGAACTAGAAAAAGCCTAAACTATTATTTTAGCTAATTCATTAATTTGATTTTTTACATTCCTTTTATTTTGAGTTCTAGATATTCTCCCTCTTTCAAGTTCTTCTCCCAAACATTGAGAAGGCAAGCAATTTGATATTTATTATGTGAATTCATGTAAAATATTTCTACATTAGCCACTCTGCAAAAACAAACAAACAAAAAGAAAAACAACCCAAAAATCAAGAAAAAAGGATAGTGAAAAGCAAATATACTTTAATTTGCACAGGGGTCATCAATTCTCTCTGTAAAGGTGCATAGCACTTTTCATCATATGTCCTTTGGGATTGTCTTGCATTAACATATTCATCTTGGCAGCTACATCTCTCACAGTTGATCACTGTTACAATATTGTTCCTGTGCACAGTATTCTTCTTATCCTGGTTTTAGTTAATCCTTTTTTTTTAATAACCTTTACCTTCAGTTTTGGAGTCAATACTGTGTATTGGCTCCAAGGCAGAAGAGTGGTAAGGGCTAGGCAAAGGGGATTAAGTGACTTGCCCAGGGTCACACAGCTGGGAAAGTGTTTGAGGCCAAATGTGAACCCAGGACTTCCCATCTCTAGGTCTGGCTCTCAATCCACTGAGCTACCCAGCTGCCCCCTGGTTTTAGTTAATCCTTGAAGGAAGCCAAGGATTCTAAGAGGGAAAAGTGAGGAGGCAGGAATTCCAGGAATGAGGGAGTGATAGTTTAAAGGCATAAAGTCAGAAAATGGACAGCTGGAGAGTCCTGTGTGAGGAAGAGCAAGCAAATTGGTCTATATGGGTTGTTTTGTCAACTGCATAGATCAGTGATGGTGAACCTTTTAGAGCAGGGGTTGGCAACATTTCTGGCCTTGAGAGCTATAAACGCCACATTTTTTTAAATGTAATTTTGTGAGAGCCGTACAGTGCTCACAGTGCGCGCTCCTGTAACAGCGCCTGAAAAAAAAAATTGACTTTATGGCTCCTGCAGAAAGAGCCATATCTGGCCCTCAAAAGAGCCAGATATGGCTCGAGAGCCATACGTTGCCAACCCCTGTGTTAGAGACTAATCACTGGGCCCCACCTCCACCCACCTAGGGTTGTACCTGCTTCCCCCAGAGTTCACATGCCGTGCACTCCCATGCTGGGTATTCCGTGCCCCCCCTTATCCCACAGAGAAAAAGAAGAAAGCACTCCCGTAGGGCTGCTGGGCAGAGGGGTGGGTGAAGTGAAAAAATATTGTCACACATGGTGGAGAGGGCGAAAGTAGAAGCTCTACCCGAGTCCCTCTGCCTTTCTAGAAACAAACTCTGGGGGTGGGGAGGGAAGGTGACCAGGTGACCACAGAGAACATTCTGATTGCTATCTTTGGGACCTGTAGTATAGGTTCACCACCACTGGCATAGATCATAGTAAAGTATTTAAAAATTGAGAAATATGGAAAGGGGACAGATGGCAAAGAGTTTTACATGACGAAGGACTGGATATTTGTTTTAGCAGGTAATACAGAGTCCTATGCTCTTGCAAAGGATGAATTAGAGTGGGAAGAAACTTGAATCACTGAGACAAATTAGGAGTATATTGCAATTACCTAGGCAAAAGGTTGTAAGAGCTTGAACCAGGGCACTAGCTGTTTGAATACAGAGAAAGGGACTCATTTAAGAGATATTTTGAAAGTAGAAATGCCTTATTTGTACCTGTGAACCACAAGAATGAGAAATTGAGGCTGATTCTAAGGTTGAGAGATGGATGATTGGGAAATGGTGGCATTCTCAGGAAAGTAATAGCAAATATTAGAAGAGAACATTATTCAGGTCAAATGAGAGGGAGAGAAATGTTAAATTTTCGGGGGCAGCTGGGTAGCTCAGTGGATTGAGAGTCAGGCCTAGAGACGGGAGGTCCTAGGATCAAATCCAGCCTCAGACACTTCCCAGCTATGTGACCCAGGGCAAGTCACTTGACCCCCATTGCCCACCCTTACCCCTCTTCCCACCTATAAGTCAATACACAGAAGTTAAGGGTTTAAAATTAAAAAAATAAAAAATAAAAAAAAAGAAATGTTAAATTTTCTTTTATTTTTTCATTAATTAATTTAAAATATTTTTCCATGGTTACACGATTCATGTTATTTCCCTTCCCTCTTCCCTCTCTCCTCCCTGAGCTGATAAGTAATTCCACCGGGTTATATGTATATCATTGTTCAAAACCTACATATTATTAATATTTGCAATAAAGTGATCATTTAAAGTAAAAATCCCCAATCATATCCCCATCGAACCATGTGATCAATCATATGTTTTTCTTTAGCGTTTCTACTCTCACACTTCTTTCTCGGGGTGTGGATAGTGTTCCTTCTTATAAGTTCCTCAGGATGTTCTGGATCATTGCATTACTTCTAGTAAAGAAGTCCATTGCATTTGATTGTGTCACAGTATATCTCTGTACAGTGTTCTCCTGGTTTTGCTCCTTTTGCTCTGCATCAATTGCTGGAGTTGAATTCTCCTTTAGACTTGTTGGCTTTGTGCTGTGTTTAGTAGAGAACTGATGATTAAAATCTAGAGCTCAAGAGTGAGAGTAGTCATAGTTAAGTGGATTTTGAAATCATTTCATAGGAATAAGAATTTAGTTAATGAGATCACCAAGGGTATAGTACAGAAAAAAAAAAAAAAAGAATAGGACTCAGGCCAAAGCCTTGGGGGATATCCTGAGAAGGCTTGCATTTATGGAGATTAGATACTATAAATTCATAGTTAACCTAATCAGCATGAATTGGTGATTTCTCCAAGCTTCAATTAAAAACACTTGCATAGAATGGAAGTTGTTAGTGAGCATAATCCAGAATTAGAAGTAGATCATGAGAACAGAGTAGATTTGGCAACTGTATACTTAGGGTTGTTGAGGAGATTTCAGCTAAGTAGAATGAACTTCCATAGTTGAGGGAAGGATTTTTGGTAAAAAGACTATAAGTCAGGCACTTAACTGATTAAAGAAGGGAAAAAGAATGTTGGGGTAGAAGAAAGAACCAGTAGGTGGGGTAATAAAACTGGGACAATATGAACTTCAAAAAAATGGAAGATTGGCTGTTGAGTGATCTGGGAGGGAGAAAGAGAAAGAGAGAGAGAGGTCTGGAGGGAGAGTCTGGAAGCGGGAATGCAGAACAAAGATATGATGAGATCATCAATCCACTCTAATGCTCAAATAGACTCTGACATCTAAATGATTTGGTTTTTCTAGTAAGTGATGCAAAATGTAAATCATTTATGTTTGCCTATCCTGTGTGACTTTTCCTCCCATTAGTTTCTTTTTCTTTTTTTTTTAATTTTTTAGAAAAATTTTCCATGGTTACATGATTCATGTTCTTACTTTCCCCTTCACCCCTTCCCCCATAGCTGATGCACATTTCCACTGGTTTTAACATGTGTCATCAATTAAGACTTATTTCCATATTGGTGTGGTTTTTTTCTAGTCTACCTCCCCAATCATGCCCGCCTTAACCCATGTGTTCAATCAGTTGTTTTTCTTAAGTGTTTCCTCTCCTGTAGTTCTTCCTCTGAATGTGGGTAGCATTCTTTTCCATAAATCTCTCAGAATTGTCCTGGGTCATTGCATTGCTGCTAGTACAGAAGTCCATTCTGTGTATCAGACTCTGTGTACAATGTTCTTTTGGCTCTTGTGTCATTTGAAATTATTGTAAGCCCTGGAAGACTGCGTCTCCCAGGACTCTCTCTGATACAACATCCCCTGACACCTCCCACTTCCTTTGGGGGAGGTCTCAGGGAAAGTATAAAAGGCAAAGTTTGGCGCCTTTTGGAGCTCTCTCAACCTTGGAGGCTGGCTGGGCTCTCTTGACCCTACGCTCCACTCTCTCTCTACCCAGGAGGGTCTGCTCTCTGACCCTGGAGGCAGGCTAACTCTCTCCAACCTGGAAGCAGCACTCTCTACACCTCTACACTGAGACCCTGATCTCTCTCTTGGCACCTTTTTCCCTTTCTTCCTACCCCCTAGATTTTCCTAGACATTTCCCTTTCTAGTTAAAATAAAACCCAGCTATTCAAACCCTAAAGTTGCTCTCTGATCATTCATTTGAGGGCTCTGGTCAATTTCCCCTGCCAGGGTTGGGGGACTGCTATCTTCCTTTCCCTTTCTTTACTTCCCTCTCTCCTTTCTCCCATCCTACCTACCTTTCTACCTCCATCCCTTCACTTTCAATACAAACTCTTCACTTTCACTCTGCATCAATTCCTGGCTGCCTTTCCAGTTCACATGGAATTCCTCCATTTTATTATTCCTTTGAGCTCAGTAGTATTCCATCACCAACAGATACTACAATTTGTTCAGGCATTCCCCAATTGAAGGGCATACCCTCATTTTCCAGTCTTTTGCTACCACAAAAAGTGAGGCTATAAATATTTTTGTACAAGTCTTTTTATCTATTATCTCTTTGGGGGTACAAACACAGCAATGGCATGGCTGGATCAAAGGGCAGGCATTCTTTTAGTGCTCCTTGGGCATAATTCCAAATTGCCATCCAGAATGGTTGGATCAGTTCACAACTCCATCAGCAATGCATTAATGTCCCAATTTTGCCACAACCCCTCCAACATTCATTACTTTCCCCTGTTGTCATTTTAGCCAATCTGCTAGGTGTGAGGTGATACCTCAGAGTTGGTTTGATTTGCATTTATCTAATTATTAGAGATTTAGAACACTTTCTCATGTGCATATTGATAGTATTGATAGTTTTGATTTCTTTATCTGAAAATTGCCTATTCATGTCTCTTGCCCATTTATCAATTGGGGAATGGCTTGATTTTTTTATACAATTGATTTAGTTCCTTGTATATTTGAGTAGAATCTTCTGATTTTGGTTGCATTATTTTTTTTACAAAAACATCTTAATTTAATATAATCAAAACCATTTAATTTACATTTTGTAATTTTCTCTAATTCTTGCTTGGTTTTAAAGTCTTTCCTTTCCCAGAGATCTGACAAGTATACTATTCTGTGTTCACTTAATTTACTTACAGTTTCCTTCTTTATATTCAAGTCATTCACCCATTCTGAATTTATGTTGGTGTAGGGTGTGAGATATTGATCTAAACCTAATCTCTCCCATATTGTTTTCTAATTTTCCAAGCAGTTTTTGTCCAATAGTATATTATTGTCCCAAAAGTTGGGTTCTTTGGGTTTATCATACACTGTCTTGCTGATGTCATTTACCCCAAGTCTATTCCACTGCTCCTCCCTTCTGTCTCTTTGCCAGTACCATATTGTTTTGATGATACTGCTTTATAATACAGTTTAAGGTCTGGTACTACTAGACAACCTTCCTTCATATTCATTTTCAATATTTCCCTTTATATTCTTGGTCTTTATTTATTCCAAATGAACTTTGTTATAGATTTTTCTAATTCAGTAAAAAAGTTTTTTGGTAGTTTGATAAGTATGGCACTAAATAGGTAAATTACTTTGGGTAGAATGGTCATTTTCATTATGTTAGCTCATCCTACCCATGAGCAATGAATGTTTTTTCCAATTGTTTAGATCTAGTTTTGATTGTTTGGAAAGTGTTTTGTAGTTTTATTTGTATAATTCCTGTGTTTGTTTTGATGGATAGATTCCTAAGTATTTTATATTGTCTAGGGTGATTTTAAATGGTGTTTCTCTTTCTACCTCTTGCTGCTGTGATGTGTTGGAAATATATAGAAATGCTGATGATTTATGTGCATTTATTTTTCATCCTGCACCTTTGCTAAGGTTGTTGATTATTTCTACTAGCTTTTTAGTTGATTCTCTAGGATTTTTTAAATAGATCATCATATCATCTGCAAAGAGTGATAGCTTAGTCTCCTCATTGCCTATTTTAATAACTTCAATTTCTTTTTCTTCTCTAATTGCTACTGCTAGTGTTTCTAGTGATGATGGGCATCCTTTTTTCATCCCTGATCTTATTGGGAAGGCTTCTAACTTATCCCCCTTGCATATGATGCTTATTGATGGTTTTAGATATATACTGTTTATTATTTTTAGGAAAGGTCCTTCTATTCCTATACTTTCTTGTGTTTTCAATAGGAATCAGTGTTGTATTTTGTCAAAGGCTTTTTCAGCATCTATTGAGATAATCAAGTGATTTTTGTTTGTTATCTTGTTGATATGGTCAATTATGTGGATGGTTTTTCTAATGTTGAACCATCCTTGCATTCCTGGTATAAATTCCATTTGATCATGATGGATGACCCTCTTGATCACTTGCTGGAGTCTTTTAGCTAGTATTCTATTTAAGATTTTTGCATCTATGTTCATTAGGGAAATTGGTCTGTAGTTTTCTTTCTGTTTTTGATCTACCTGCCTTTGGGATCAGTATCATATTTGTATCATAAAAGGAATTTGGTAGGACTGCTTCTTTGCTTATTATTTCAAACAATTTGTATAGTATTTGGATTACTTGTCTTTGAAAGTTTGATAGAATTCACTTGTGAATCCATCAGGCCCTGGCGATTTTTTCTTAGGGAGTTCTTTGATGGCTTTTTCAATTTCTTTTTCTGATATTGGATTATTTAAGTATTCCATTTCTTCTGCTGTTAATCTAGGCAATTTATATTTTTGTAAATATTCATCCATATCACCTAGATTGCAATATTTATTGCTATATAGTGGGGTAAAAATAATTTTTAATTTCCTCTTCATTAGAGGTGAGGTCTCCTTTTTTATCTTTGATACTGTTAATTTAGTTTTCTTCTTTCCTTTTTTTATTAGATTTACCAGTACTTTGTCTGTTTTATCTGTTTTTTCAAAATGCCAGCTTCTAGTCTTATTTATTAATTCAATAGTTCTTTTACTTTTGACATTACTAATTTCTCCTTTGATTTTCAGTATTTCTAATTTAGTTTTTATGTGAGGATTTTTAATTTGTTCATTTTCTAGTTTTTTAAGTTGCATGCCGAATTCATTAATCTCTGCCCTCCCTAATTTGTTAATATATACACTCAGTGATATAAATTTCCCCCCTTAGAACTACTTTGGCTGCATCCCATAGGTTTGAGTAAGAGGGCTCATCATTGTCATTGTCTTCAGTGAAATCATTAATTGTTTCTATGATTTGTTCCCTCTCTAAATTGTTTTGGGGAATCAGGTTATTTAATTTCCAGTTAGATTTTGGTTAGCCTCTCCATGTATTCTTACTAAAAACTATTTTTATTGTATTATGATCTGATAAGGTTGCATTTATTATTTCTGCTTTTTTGCATTTGTTTGCCATGTTTCTATGCCGTAGTACGTGGACTATCTTTGTGAATGTTCCATGTGCTGCTGAAAAGAAGGTGCATTCCTCTTTGTCCTTATTTATTTTTCTCCATATATCTATTAACTAATTTTTCTAGGGTTTCATTCAACTCTTTTGTGTCTTTCTTACTTATTTTTTGGTTTGATTTATCTAGATCTGCTAGGGGAAGGTTGAGGTCTCCCTCTAGTATAGTTTTGCTATCTATTTCTTCCTTGAGCTACACTAGCTTCTTCTTTAGAAATCTATTTAAGTCTGGTTTTTTCTTGATGAATGCTTGGAAGTCCTCAATTTTATTGAATGATCATACTTTCCCCTGCAATAATATAGTCAGTTTTGCTAGATAATTGATTCTTGGTTATAGATCCAGTTCTCTTGCTCTCCATAATATTTTGTTCCATACCTTCTGGTCCTTCAATGTAGAGGAAGCCAGATCCTGTGTTATCTTAACTGTGGTTCCCTGATATCTGAATGACTTCTTTTTAGCAGCTTGTAATATTTTTTCCTTGGATTGGTAGTTTTTAAATTTGGCTATAATATTCCTGGAAGTTGTCAGTTGTGTATTAAATGTAGGAAGTGATCTGTAGATTCTTTCAATTTCTACTTTTTCCTGTTGTTCAAGAATGTCAGGGCAATTGTCTCTGATAATTTCTTGTAGGATGCTGCCTAAGCTTTTTCTTTTATCATGAGGTTCTTGTAAACCAATAATTCTTAAATTGTCTCTTCTAGCTCTGTTCTCCAGCACTTTGGTTGCATCAATGAGGTATTTCATATTCTCCTCAAATTTTTCATTCTTTAATTTTGTTTTATATATTCTTGCTGCCTTGTGAAGTCATTTGCTTCTAGTTTTTTAGTTCTGTTTTTTGAAGACTGAATTTCATCCCTGGCTTTTTGGTCATCCTTCTCCTTCTGGTCTGATTTTCTTTGTAGATCATCTTTTGCCTTCTTTGCTTCATTTTCAAGCTGGCCAATTCTGGCTTTTAATATTTTATTTTCTTGTTTCAGCTCATGTATTTCCTTTTTCAATTTGTCTTCAGCCTCTCTTGATTGCTTTTTGAGGTCCTGAAGTTCTTGAGTTAATTGAGTTTTAAATTCTTGAGTTAATTGAATTTTGAGATCTTCCAAAGCCTGTGTCCAGTTCGCTGGAACTACTTCCTCTTCTATTTCTGTTTCATTTTCTCTCTTTTCACTTCCTTGAAAGAAGCTGTCAATTGTTATTTCTTTTCACTTTTTCTGTTGCTTACTCATGTTTTCCCTTCTTTGTTCTGCTAGTTTGAGCAGATGTATTTAATGATCTTTGATGGAAGATCTTCCCTCAGCTGGCAGTGGAGGTTTATAGTTATTTTCCCTGACCTCGGAAGACTTCTTGTCTTTCTAAATGTTAGTATTTAGCCTGTATTGATTGGATTAGTCTATACTTCTTAATCTTCCTTGAGGCTAAAACCTAGAGAGGAATAAAGAAAAGAAAAAAAAGTGGGGGGGACAAGAATGAGTGTTTTCACTGAGCTGAGCTTCCCAGCAGTAGGGTCCCCTTGCTCTCCTGTTCTTGTGTTTGATATGGTTTTCTTTCCTCTTGAAGCCCTTTGTTCTCTATCTCAGTGTGAGGAAGCCAAGTAGTCTGTGGTTTAAGGTTTCACTCTCTCTAAGCCACCTTCTTCTGGGTGTTTTTGCTGTGTTTCTCTGGTTTTCTCCTCCAGTCACCTCTCCAGTGCCTGTGTTCAACTCACCGAGTCCAGCTCCAGCAAGGCCTTCTTTCTGGGCTGGTGTGCCTGCCTGCCCTGAGATTTCCGGTGCTGTTGGAGACTCCACACAGCATATAGGGGAGGTATCCTGGGATTCCTCTTCTATACCCTCAGTCCACACAGTTCAAGAATTGAAGATTTGGAGTACCTCTTTAGTTGTGCAGTAGTAGGGTCCCCCCTGATCTGTTCCATTTTTAGATTTGGTCTTCTTTCTTCTTGAAGCACATTATTTTCTATCTAGGTGTGTAAGAGTGCGGAGGTTTTAAGATTTGCTCTCTCTAAGCTGCCATCTTCCCAGAATTTCCTCCCATTAGTTTCTTAGAGAGAATCTGCCAGATGAATTGAGAATCTTCCTAGTTCTTTGGTTTTCAAAATACATTTCTCTGATGACAATCTTTACTCCAGTTCTTCAAAGACCCTTATTCAAGTGTTACAACATTTTCACATGCATTATTCAACTTTCACATTTCTTCTGATTACTATTTTCCAGTATTTTGAGTCTTTAGGGTTCCAGGTCTCACAACTATGTAATAATATTGATTAATATCCATGGCAGGAATGTATCAAAGTAAAGTAATTGGCATATTCTAAGCTAGATTTCCCAAGTGCCTATACTACTTCCTGGCCCTAGAATGTTTGAAAGTTATTTTTATTCTTGTATGTTCAGTAATTAAATACTTTCTTCATTTAGAAGAGTGGCCATGCATACTCTTGGAAATTCCATAATCTCTTTTTTTCTTCTTTTTAACTTAACTTCCGTGTATTGACTCCTATTTAGAAGAGCGGTAAGGGTGGGCAATGGGTGTCAAATGACTTGCCCAGAGTCACACAGCTAGGAAGTGTCTGAGGCCAGATTTGAACCTAGGACATCCCATCTTTAGGCCTGACTCTCAATCCACTGAGCTATCCAGCTGCCCTAATCCATAACCTCTTGATCCTGAAAACATATCTATGAATAAGAAATTATATCACTCATTCCTTACTCTGGAAAAATTGAAAGCTGGGAATATCTGAGACATAGAAAGATGTCTGTTAAAGAAACATGATGAAATGACTCCCTTCCTGTCATTCCCATGTCAAGCCACTTTTCTTCTAATTTCACAAAAATGCTTTTTATATGACATCGTTTCATTTAAAAAATACTATTGTTAGGTTTGTATTGTGAACTATTCTGTAAATAACAATAAGTATATATTTTAAAATATCATCTTGCAAAGGTTTCTGGCAAGAATGGTCTTTTTTTTCCCTTCCATTCTTTTTTTTAAAATCTAAACATTTATTAATAATCATTTTTAACATGGTTACATGATTCATGCTCCTACTTTCCCCTTCACCCCCCGCACTTCCCCCACCCATGGCCGACACACATTTCCACTGGTTTTGTCATGTGTCCTTGGTCAAGACCTATTTCCAAATTGTTGGTGGTTGCATTGGTGTGGTAGTTTCGAGTCCACATCCCCAATCACGTCCACCCCGACCCATGCGTTCAAGCAGTTGCTTTTCTTATATGTTTCCTCTCCTGCAGTTCTTCCTCTGAATGTAGGTAGCATTCTTTACCATAAATCCTCAGAATTGTCCTGGGTCATTGCATTGTTGCTGGTACAAAAGCCCATTACATTCGATTTTACCACAGTATATCAGTCTCTGTGTACAATGTTCTTCTGGCTCTGCTCCTTTCGCTCTTCATCCGTTCCTGGAGGTCTCTCCAGTTCGCCTGGAACTCCTCCAGTTTATTATTCCTTTTAGCACAATAGTATTCCATCACCCGCATATACCACAGTTTGTTCAGCCATTCCCCAATTGAAGGACATACCCTCCTTTTCCAATTTGTTGCCACCACAAAAAGCGCAGCTATGAATATTTTCGTACAAGTCTGTTTATCTATGATCTCTTTGGGGTACAAACCCAGCAATGGTATGGCTGGATCAAAGGGCAGGCAGTCTTTTATAGCCCTTTGGGCATAGTTCCAAATTGCCAGCCAGAATGGCCGGATTATTTCACAACTCCACCAGCAATGCATCAATGTCCCGATTTTGCCACATCCCCTCCAACATTTATTGCTCTCCCCTTCTTTCATTTTAGCCAATCTGCTAGGTGTGAGGTGATACCTCAGAGTTGTTTTGATTTGCATTTCTCTAATTATTAGAGATTTAGAACAATTTCTCATGTGCTTTTTGATACTTTTGATTTCTTTATCTGAAAATTGCCTATTCATGTCTCTTGCCCATTTATCAATTGGGGAATGGCTTGATTCTTTATACAATTGCTTTAACTCCTTGTATATTTGAGTGATTAGACCCCTGTCAGAGTTTTTCGTTATAAAGATTTTTTCCCAATTTGTTGTTTCCCTTCTAATTTTGACTACATTGTTTTTGTTTGTACAAAAGCTTTTTAGTTTAATATAATCAAAACCATTTAATTTACATTTTGTAATTTTCTCTAACTCTTGCTTGGTTTTAAAATCTTTCCTTTCCCAGAGATCTGACAAGTATACTATTGTGTGTTCACTTAACTTATTTATAGTTTCCCTCTTTATATTCAAGTCGTTCACCCATTCTGAATTTATCTTGGTGTAGGGTGTGAGATGTTGATCTAAACCTAATCTCTCCCATATTGTTTTCCAAATTTCCCAGCAGTTTTTGTCAAATAGTGGGTTCATGTCCCAAAAGTTGGGCTCTTTGCGTTTATCATACACTGTCTTGCTGACATCATTAACCCCAAGTCTATTCCATTGCTCCTCCCTTCTATCTCTTAGCCAGTACCTTATTGATTTAATGACTGCTGCTTTATAGTATAGTTTGATATCTGGTACTGCTAGGCCCCCTTCCTTCACATTTTTTTTCATTATTTCCTTTGATATTCTTGATCTTTTGTTATTCCAAATGAAATTTGTTATAGTTTTTCCTAATTCAGTAAAGAAGTTTTTTGGTAATTTGATAGGTATGGCGCTAAATAGGTAAATTAATTTGGGTAGGATGTTCATTTTTATTATGTTAGCTCATCCTACCCATGAACAATTCATGGCTTTCCAATTGTTGAGGTCCAGTTTTATTTGTTTGGAAAGTGTTTTGTAGTTGTTTTAGTATAATAGCTGTGTTTGTTTTGTTAGATTGATTCCCAAGTATTTTATATTGTCTAGGGTGATTTTAAATGGTGTTTCTCTTTCTACCTCTTGCTGTTCTAATGTGTTGGAAATGTATAGAAATGCTGATGATTTTATTATCTCTTTAGGGTACAAACCCAGCAGTGGTATGGCTAGATCAAAGAGCAGGCAGTATTTTAAAGTCCTTTGGGCACAATTCCAAATTGCCCTCCAGAATGGTTGGATTAATTCACGACTCCATCAGTAGTATATTAGTGTTCCAATTTTGCCACGTCCCCTGCAACATTTATCACTTTCCTTTGCTGCCAAATTGTCCAATCTGCTAGGTGTGAGATGGTACCTCAGAGTTGTTTTGATTTGCATTTCTCTAATTAAAAGAGATTTAGAACACTTTTTAATGTATTTATTGATGGTTTTTATTTCTTCATCTGAAAATTGCCTATTCATATCTCTTGCCCATTTATCATTTGTGTGATATTTTGTACAATTGATTTAGCACCTTATAAACTTGAATAATTAGACCTTTGTCAGAGGTTTTTGTCATAAAGCTTGTTTTCCCCAATTTGTTGCTTCCATTCTAATTTTCGTTGCATTGATTTTGTTTTTTACAAAAACTTTTTAATTTAATGTAATGAAAATTATTCATTTTGCATTTTGTAATATTCTCTATCTCTTGCTTGGTCTTAAAATCTTTCCATTTCCTTAGATCTGACAGGTAAACTATTCTATGTTCACCTAGTTTACTTAGTTTCCTTCTTTATATTTGTCATTTACCATTCTGAATTTATCTTAGTGTAGGGTGAGAGATGCTGATCTAAACCTAATCTCTCCTATACTATTTTCCAATTTTCCCAGCATTTTGTCAAATAATGAGATTTTGCCCTAAAAGCTGGGATCTTTAGGTTTATCATACACTATCTTGATAAAGTCATTTCCCCCTTCTGCCTCTTAGCCAGTACCATATTGTTTTGATGACCACTGCTTTATAGTACAGTTTAAAATCTGGTATTGCTAGACCCTATTCCTTCACATCACATTTTTTTTCATTATTTCCCTTGATATTCTTGATCTTTTGTTCTTTCAAATGAATTTTGTAATAATTTTTTTCTAATTCAGTAAAAAGATTTTTTGGTAGTTTGATACATATTGCACTGAATAAGTGAATTAATTTGGGTAGAATTGTCATTTTTATTATGTTAGCTTGTCCTATGCATGAGCAATTAATGTTTTGTCCAATTGTTTAGATCTAGTTTTAATGTTGTGGAAAGTGTTTTGTAATTGTATTCACATAATTCCTATGTTTGTCTTGGCAAATAGATTCCTAAATATTTTATATTATCTGGGGTGATTTTTAAATGGAATTTCTCTTTCTACCTCTTGCTGCTGAGATGTGTTGGAAATATATAGAACTTCTGATGATTTATGTGGGTTTATTTTGTATCCTGCAACTTTTCTAAAGTTGTTAATTATTTCCAGTAGCTTTTTAGTTGATCCATTAGGATTATTTCAGTAGAGCATCATGTCATCTGCAAAGAGTGATAATTTAGTCTCCTTGTTGCCTATTTTAATATCTTCACTTTCTTTTTTCCCTCACATTGCTACTTTTAGTGTTTCTAGTACAATGTTAAATAATAGGGGTAATAATGGGTATCCTTATTTCACTACTGATCTTACTGGGAAGTCTTCTAATTTATCCCCATTTTAGATGATAATTGCTGATGGTTTTAAATATATACTGTTTATTATTTTTAGGAAAAGCCCTTCTATTTCTATACTTCCTATTATTTTCAATAGAAATGAGTATTGTTTTATCAAAGGCTTTTTTCTGCATCTATTGAGAATATCATTTGATTTCTGTTGGTTTGGTTGTTAATAGGGTCAATTATGCAGATGGTTTTCCTAATATTAAACACTTCTTGCATTCCTGATATAAATCCCACCTGATCATAGTGAGTAACCCTCATGATCACTTGCTGCAGTCTTTTTGCTATTATTTTATTTAAGATTTTTGCATCTATGTTCATTAAGGAGATTGGTCTATAGTTTTCTTTCTCTGTTTTTGGTCTGTCTGACTTTGGAGTAAGTAACATATTTGTTTCATAAAAGGAATTGGTAGAGCTCTTTCTTTGCTTATTTTGTAAAATAGTTTGTATAGTATTGAGATTAGTTGTTCTTTAAATGTTTGATAAAATTCACTTGTGAATCCATTTGGTACTGGGGATTTTTCCTTAGGGAATTCATTGATGGCTTGTTCAATTTCTTTTTCTGATATGGGATTATTTAAGTATTATATTTCTTTTTCTATTAATCTAGCAATTAATTTTTGTGAATAATCATTCATATCACCTAAATTGCCATATTTATTGTCATATGATTAGGCAAAATCGTTTTTAATAATTACCTTAATTTTCTCTTCATTAGAGATAAGATCAACTTTTCATCTTTGATACTATTAATTTGGTTTTCTTCTTTCCTTTTTTAAATTAGATTAACCAGTACTTTATATATTTCATTTATTTATTCAAAGTACCATCTTCTATTCTTATTTATTACTTTAATAGTTCTTTCACTTTCAATTTTATTAATTTCTCCTTTAATTTTTAGGATTTCTTATTTAGTTTTTATCTGGGGAATTTTAATTAGTTCTCTTTCCAGTTTTTAATTTGCATGCCTAATTCATTGACCTCTTCCCTCTCTGATTTGTTAATATATAAACTCAGGATATAAATTTCTGCCAAGTACTGCTTTGGCTGCATCCCATACATTTTGATATGATGTCTCCTCATTGTCATTCTCTTCAATGAAATTATTAGTTGATTCTTTGATTTGTTCTTTAAGCAACCAATTTTGGAGAATCATAATTAATTTCCAATTCATTTTTTATTTGCCTTTCCATGTATCCTTACTAATTATTATATTATTGCACTATGATCTTAAAAGGTTGCATTTATAATTTCTACTTTTTTGCATTTGTTTGCCATGTTGTTATGCCCTAGTACAGTGGTTCCCAAACTTTTTTGGGCTACCAACCCCTTTCCAGAAAAAAATATTACTTAGCCCCCTGGAATTTACTTTTTTTACTTCGATAGCAATTAATAATAAAGGTAAATGCACCTGTGGCCATCACAAATCCCCTTGATCGCTGCAGCACCCACCAGAGGGTGGTAGCGCCCACTTTGGGAATCATTGCCCTAGTACATGGTCATTCTCTGTGAATGTGCCGTCTGATGCTGAAAAGAAGGTGTATTCCTTTTTGTCCCTATATATTTTTCTTCATATATCTATTAACTCTAATTTGCCCAAGATTTCATTCATATCTGTTACCTCTTTCTTACTTATTTTTTTGGTTTTATTTATCTAGATAGAGCAAGGTTCAGGTCTCCCACTTGTATAGTTTTACTATCTATTCCTCCTTAAGCTCCACTAGTTTCTCCTTTAGAAATTTGGATGCTATACCATTTGCTGCATACATGTTGAATACTGCTCTTTCCTCATTGTCTATACTGCCTTTTATCAGGATGTAATTACCTTCCCTGTCTCTTTTAATCAGATCTATTTTTACTTTGGCTTTGTCAGATATAATGTTTATGACTCCTGACTTCTTTTTATCAGTTGATGCCAAATAGATTTTGCTCTAATCTCTTACATTTACCCTGTGTGTTTCTAACTGCCTCATGTGTGTTTCTTGTAGACAATATATGTTAGGATTTCTGTTTTTAATCCACTCTGCTATTTGCTTCATTTTATGGGTAAGTTCATCCCATTCACATTCAGAGCTATGATTACCACCTGTAAATTCCCCAACATTTTGATTTCTTCTCCTAGTCCTGCCCTTTCTTCTTTCACTATTTCCACCTATGCCAGTGCTTTGCTTTTATTTATTTATTTTAAAATTTAAATATTTTATTCTTTTAGAAAAATTTTCCACGGTTACATGATTCTCGTTTTTACTTTTCCCTTCACCACCACCCCCATATCCAATGCACATTTCCACTGGTTTTAACATGTGTGATCAATCAAGACTTATTTACATATTATCGATAGTTGCATTGGTGTGGTTGTTTTGGGTCTACAACCCCAACCATGTCTGCATCAACCCATGAGTTTAAGAGGTTGTTTTTCTTCTGTGTTTCCACTCCTGCAGTTCTTCCTTTGAACATGTGTAGCATTCTTTACCATAAGTCCCTCAGAATTGTCCTGGGTCATTGCCTTGCTGCTAGTACAGAAGTCCATCACATTCGATTATACCACAGTGTATCAGTCTCTGTGTACAATGTTCTTCTGGCTCTGCTCCTTTCACTCTGCATCAATCCCTGGAGGTCTTTCCAGTTCACATGGAATTCCTCCAGTTTATTATTACTTTGAGCACAATAGTATTCCATCACCAGCAAATACCACAATTTGTGCAGCCATTCCCCAATTGAAGTGCATACCCTCATTTTCCAGTTTTTTACCACCACAAATAGTGAGGCTATAAATATTTTTTGTACAAGTCTGTTTATCTATGATCTCTTTGGGGTACAAACACAGCAAAACTATAGCTAGATTGAAGGCAGTCCTTTAGAGCTCTTTGGCCATAGTTCCAAATTGCCATCCAGAATGGTTGGATCAGTTCACAACTCCACCAGCAATGTATTAATGTCCCAATTTTACCACATCCCCTCCAACATTCATTACTTTCCCCTGTTGTCATTTTAGCCAACCTGCTAGATGTGAGGTGGTATCTCAGAGTTGTTTTGATTTGCATTTCCCTAACTATTAGAGATTTAGAACACTTTCTCATGTGCCTATTGATAGTTTTGATTTCTTTATCTGAAAATTGCCTATTTTTGTCACTTGCTTATTTATCATTTGGGAAATGGCTTGAATTTTTTATACAATTGATTTAGCTCCTTATATATTTGAATAATTAGATCTCTGTCAGAGTTTTTTGTTCAGTGCTTTGCTTTTAATCATTCCCCCTAATCCCTATTCTTATTTTACTTCCCTCCCCTCCCTGTCACTTCTTTTTTCCCTCTTATTTTTTTTAGGTTCTATTAAATTCCCTCCCCCTTCTCTTTCCCTCCCTTTTGCTACTATCACACTTTTCTCACCCTTGGTTTTTCCCTCTCAACTTCCCTGTAGTGTAAGATAGAATTTGATACCCCAATGAATCTAGATGCTCTTCCCTCTCAGAATTGATTCCACTGAGAATAAGGTTTAAGTATTACCCATTAGCATTCTCTTCTTCTCCTTCATATAATAGAGTTCTTCCCCTCCTCCTTTCATACTCCTCTTTATGTGGTACAATTTATCCTATTTTTCTTATTCTTTAAGTTTCTCTTGGGGCCATCTTCTATCCCCCCTTCTTTCTTTTTTACATATCATCTTAAATCACTTAGTATCCCAACTTTTACCTATGAATAATTCTAACATCTATGATAGTTAATACATTTTTGGGAGTTATAAATATCATTTTTCCATATAAGAATATAAACAATTTGACCATACTGAAGCCCTTAAAACTTTTTTCTTCTTCTCTTTCTGGTTTACCTTTTCATGTTTCTCTTCAATTTTGTGTTAGGACATCAAAAGTTTCATTTACTTCTTGTCTTTTCATTACAAATTCTTGGAAATCTCCTATTTTATTAAATGCCCATCCTTTCCCCTGGAAATATATAGTCAGTTTTAATGGGTAGGTGGTGATCTTTGCTTATATATCCAATTCTCTTTCCTTTTTGAATATCATATTCCAAGCCTTGTGGTCCTTTCGTGTGGAGGCTGCCAGATTCTGTTTAATACTGATTGGTGCTCCTTGACATCTGAATTGTTTCTTTCTGGCTTCTTGAAATATTTCCTCCTTAGTTTGGAAGCTCTTGAATTTGGCAATTACATTCCTGGGGGTTGTCTTTTGAGGATTTAATGTAGAGGGTTATCTATGGACTCTTTCAATGTCTATTTTTCCCTCTTGTTGAAGAACATGAGGGCTGTTTTCTTGATTAATTTCTTGTAGTGTGATGTCAAGATTCTGTTTATTTCTAGGTTTTCAGGTAGGTCTATCATTCTCAAATTTTATCTCCTGGATTTGTTTTCCAAGTCTGTCATCTTCTCAATGAGATATTTCATGTTTCCTTTTAATTTGTCATTCTTTTGACTTTGCTTTATTAATTCTTGCTGTCTTATGAGATCATTAGCTTCTAATTACCCAATTCTAGTCTTTAAAGATTGGTTTTCAACTATAATATTGTGATATTCTTTTCAGTTCATTCTATCCTGCTTTTCATGACTTCCAGCAGGTCAATTCTAGTCTCCAATTTATCATTTTATTTGTTTTCTGGGCTTCTTTTTCTAAGTAGGCGATTCTGTCTTTTAAGCTGCTATTTTCTTCTTGAACTATTTAACATTTTTCTTGCCAAGTTTGTTCTATCTTTCTTACTTGGTTCTTCACCTCCATTCTGATTTCCTGGAGGACTTGTGACAAATTTTCATTTTTTTTATAAAGTTTGGCTGTGTTTGCTTGTTTGTTGCCCTATGCTATCTCCTCTGTAGATTACTGTTTTTCTCCATATAATTTATCCAGGGTGAACGTTATTTTCTTTTTCTTTTTTGGTGGTTGTAGATTGTGGTTCTTGGGTGTTGGTGGCCATTGCTGTGTTATTTTTTTTTCTTTCCTACCCACTCTGAAATCTGAGTAAGCATGGTAGGCAGGTCTCTGTGTATCGAGTTACAGAGTAGTTTTGTTCTGAGGATATTTTCTCCACCACATCTGCTGTGGACTGCCCATCTCTGCCCTATCTCTGTGCCCAAGGTTCACGTTCCTCAACCTCCTGGTGTCCCAAGTCTCACTGCTCTCAGGGTTAAGTCTGTGGTGCCATTAGCCAGTCCCCTGAGAACCTAGAGATTGCCCTGTGCTTGCTCTGCCTCTGGCACCATAGGTGGAGTGGGGGAGGAGTGATCAGCTTGTCCTTTGGTAGGAGTAATTTTACCTCCCTTATAGTGTGGAAATGCCCAAATCCTGCCTACCTTTAAGGCTGAACTCTATGGTAGAGTCCCTTTGTTTATCAGATTTTGATTTTTGTCCTTTTGAGGTACTTTATATTGGTCAGTGGTGAGGAGAAGAAGACACTTGCTTCTACTCTGAGGCCATCTTAGCCCATAAGTCCCTTATTTTCATTTTTAAGTGATCTTTTGCACATTTGGACAATTTTCATTTTAAAAAGTGCCCTTATTTTTTATCTTAGAATTAATACTAAGTATCTTTTCCAAGCCAGGAGAGCAATAATAGCTGGGCAATTGAGATTAAAAATCTTATCCAGGGACACACACAGCTAGGCATTTCTGAGTCTTACATACTTCCTTTCTTTAGTGAATCTTTGTGTCTTTTTAAACATTTGGCCAATTTTGGTATTTAAGGTGCTATTTTCTTCATATTTTGTGCCACTTTTACCAAGTTGTGAATTCTCTTTTCACCATTTCCTTTCATCATTTTCATTTCTTTTTTCTTTGATCTTTTTTACATGTCAATAATTTTTTAAAATATTTTCTTTCTGACATTTTTGTTCTCTTTTCTCCATTTTCCACTTCCCCAAGAAGACAGGCAATATGATATAAGTTCTATATTGTAGTCAATAAAGTTGTCAATAAAGTTGGAGTGGTAGAAGGTGATTGAGGTGATAGGAGAGAAATGAAAGGGATAGCTGAATTTAGGGAACAAATGGACAAGGCAGTATATTGGATGGCAAGGGAATAGGTGGGGATTTCAGGAAAGGCAGCTGAAACAGGCTAGATACTCAGACTAGAGACAGAGGATACTGGGGAATAGGCTGAACCCTTCCAGGCAGGAAAGGTATCTCTATACACACAAGGAGTTGGGTCAGTCAGAAAATGGTTTAAATCTGCCTTGAGGGCCTTCTTGTCAATTTCTCAAGTCCCTCAAGGGAGGAGTCAAAAGGCTCCTCCCTGTCAGTGAAACTGATAGGTTCAGGAGGAAGTCTCCGGCAACAACTCTCCCATCCAGGAAAGGTTTGGCTGCTTTTAAAGTAAAGTGTAACTAAATCAACAAAATAAGGGATAGTTTGATTCAAGGATGTCCTACTGGTCCTTAGGGAAAACTAAGCCCACAAAGTCTAATCACTAAAACCCCAAAACCACCCTTCCTCCCAGAGCTCACAGGGAAAATACAGGAAAGGTAACAGAAGTGTAGTATGGAGAAGGTCAGGGAGGGGTCCAGAGAAATTAGCTAGGTTCAAATTGTCCAGAGACAAAAGCACAGGCCAAAGCAAAGCCGAAAGCTAAAAGTAAGCTCTCTTCAAGCCTCAGGTTCCAACTGAACTTCTGTCAGGATTCCAAGGCTTCTAACTGCCAGAAGTTTTCAGTTAATTTTTGCAAGGGCAAAAGCCTTTGTTGCATCTTTGCATTACAATATATTATCATACAGTATACTTTCATGTTTGTCATGTTTTGAAGGAATACATATATTGCATACATTAACAAAAAGTTCATAGGAAATAAAGTAAAAAATCATATGTTTCAATTTGCATTCAGATGCTATCTTTTCCTTCTGGGACTCTTTGAATTGTCCTGGATTCTTGCTTAGTTGATAATAGTGTAAGATTTAAATCAATATCAATAACTCCAAATATTAATTTTATAAAGTGTATCAATAATCACTGAAAGTGTAAGGAATAAAAAGAAATAGAAGTATAAAACCTAAATATCTAACAAAAATAAGACCATATGAGTAAATTCTCCTGCCTGGTTCAAAACCAGCTTCTACAACCATGATTTGGGGAAGAGGGAGAGAGAGGTGGAATCAACCAGAACTTTATCCTACATATATACACACACAGTGTTTGCACTCAGTGTGAGCATGCAAATGGGATGCTGGATAAGAAAGTCCTGGGGAGCAAAATTCTATCCACACAATAGTTAAATGATTTACATTTGATCATCATACATTATTGTTGTTACTGTGACCTGTTCTTCTAACTTCATTTTGGATCACTTCATGCAAGTCCTTAGGTGCTAGTGTTCTTCTCTGCTTTGGTACTGTGACCAGGTCCCCCTGCTCCCTTGTGACCAACCACAAGTGCTCCTTTCTGTCCTGGAACTGTGGGCAATGGAATTGTGAAATAATTCCTGGTCCTGTACACACTATCACAGAGTTTCCTCTAATTCTGAATAATAGCCTCATCCACTACTATCTCCAAGCTGAGAATTCCTGCTTCTTCTTCTGCTGCTGTAGTTAAATCACCTTCAAGGCCTACTATCAGTGTTACTGCCCTTGAGTTCTGGCTGGCTTCCGTATCAGTTTCTTAGATCTTTCCTGCTGACTTCCTTATTTATCTTGAACAAAAGCAATGTCTCACTTTAGCCTTTTATTTGCTATGTACTTTGGATTTTGATTTGAAACATTTTAAAGTTTTTGAAAGAGAATATTGGGGAAAGTTGAACTGGATTGCTGCCTCTACTCTGCTCTCTTATCTCCCAAGCAATCTGCTCTGGATGAACCATAAAATTAGTGAAGGAGATCATACTGTAAAATTCTAATGGAGCTTAATAATGGAAGACTTTAACATCCAGACAAAAGAATCTGGGCCTTATTGGGTAGGCAATGATGAATTACTTAAGGGTTTTGATCTCATGAGCAAGTTGTTCAAAAGTTCTCTTTTAGTAAAATCAAACTATAAGCAACTTACAAAATGGTTTGGAAATTTTGAAATAAACAACAGTAGGAATGGAGAATTACAGATGAATTAGAGATTTTACAAATAAAACATTATTAGTGTGGTAGACAGAGCACTGGATTTGGACAAAGGAAGGTCTTAGTTTGAATCTTAGATTACATATTTAGACATATACTAGATGTATGACTGTATGTTAGCCGTTTAACTATTCAGTGCCTCAGTTTCCTTATTTGGAAAACGAGGGGCTTAGGTCTATAAAGTTCCAATCTAGATATAAATCTATCATATTATAACTTAGCTTATTATATGAGGAATGAAGGAAGAGGAAATAGAGAAATAGGAAAGATGACTTAAGTTAACAATGCTATTGCCAGAGACATGAAAGTTATAAAGATGAGCAGTTAGGGGGACATTACATTTTGGACATATTAAGTCCAAGGTGCTGGCATAACCTTTAGTAGAGACTTTAAGGAGTTTGGTAGAAATGCAAGTTTGGAATTTAGGTTTAGACCAGAGTGCCATCTGTATCAATATAATGTTAGACACTGAAGAACATATGATATCATAAGAGAGCACCTAAATGCAACTATTTAATGATGAGAGAAGAAAGGGGAATCAGCAACTCAAAATAAAGGGGTCTTTCAGAATTAATAAGAGAATTAAAAAATAATGAATTGTAAAGCCATTGAAAGAGAGGATCATTAAGAGTGTTCAGTATAGCAAAGATTTAGGAAGATGAGAACTGAGAAAAGATGATGATTTTTGAGAATAGTTCTGAGTGGATAGTGAAGGGCATTATACAGAATCAAGGAGTAAAAGGGTAAGGAAGAAATGGAAGTACTAAATAATAGCTATTCTTTTAAAAGTTTACATGTAAAAGAAGCAAAAGAAAATTTTAGGACTGTGCTTTTGTCAATTTTGCATGTTCATGAGTAAAGTCTATTTTGAATTTAGTGTATACTTGACAATAATTATAAGATTGGTTGAGAGCTATTGGAACAGGAAAAATCAGTCTTATGAAATCAACTTAAGTTAGTAAAAATAATAATAAACTCAACTAAAATGAAGCAACATGTTAAAATAATATTTATTATGACAAGTAACTAATATTGAAATTCTATAATTCAAATCAGAATTGAAAACCCGAACATGCAGCTTATCTCTCTCTGTATTTAAAAGGACATTTAATTTGATGCATCAATTCTCTGCATTATACTTCTCAAATATTTTCTCCCTGCACTATTAACTGTTGTTCCCCTGTATTGATCATCACACCTTCAATAATTTCTTAATTGTTCTCCTTGCCTTCCATTTCTTCTCTATCCAAACTACTCAATTGCCAAAGCCATATTCCTATTGCATAGATATGAACATGTTGAGTCACTGCTAAAGAATATTTGATGGCTCTTTCTTGCTGTTTAAAATAAAGACTTTCTCTGTTTTATTTAAACTCTCACCTTTTGTCTGAGAATCAATACTGTGTATTGGTTCCAAGGCAGAAGAATGGTAAGGACTAGGCAATGGAGGTTAAGTGACTTGGCCAGGATCACACAGCTACAAAGTGTCTAAGACCAGATTTGAAATTAGGACCTCATGTCTCTACATCCTGAATGTTTTTAAATCCCTTCACAATCTGGCTCTAGCCTGCTTTTTTGTTCTGATCATACATTACTCTTTTATGTATTCTGTGTTTCAGACAAACTGGCCTACTCATTCCCCTGCACTACATTTCCTCCCTCTTCCCTGTGCCTTTGCATTAGTAGGTCCCATACCTGTAATGCACTTTATCTTTACCTCTACCTTTTGAAATTCATGGCTTCCTCTAAGGCTTAGGTCAGGTGATACCTTCTGTAGGAAACCTATTATGATGCCCTCCAGTTTCTAGTACCTTTCCCCCTCAGACTCAACCTTTTTTTTATCTACTTTTTAGATTTCTTATTAAATTTAATTTTTGAATGTATACTAATTTTTCATAATAACTTGTGTAGTATAGAGAGAGGGGGTCATATAGTCTCCACGGGAGTCGCAAACCAACTCACTTTTCCTCAAGATTCCAAACCCCTAATTGCTTTTAGAACTCAGCCAAAGCTAGAAAAAACTATATGACTCCCTCTCTCTATACTACACTTGTGAACTCTTTGAGGTCAGAGATTGTTTAATGTTTATCCTTGTATTCCTCATATAGTGGTAGGCACATAATAGCTACTTAATAATTCTTATTTGTTATTGAATCTCTGTCTCTACCACCACCACCATCATCATCATTATCATCATCATCATCATTGTCATCATCATCATAATACTGTCATTCTCTGTATCTTTTTCCATTCTTGAATAATTTGAGGATTTCTAAACTTCTAAATCGATTGTTACAGGTACTTCTTTCATTGGCAAAGAGCACAAACACATTACCACTTACTGGTGATTGGCTCATCTTGGAGCTGATCTGGTGATAAACACCTCTGAGCTTAGTGAAGTTGGTCCTCAGACATTGCATATCTAGTTTGCCACAAGGTTTATATATGGAGCCTTTCCACCAGGGTAGGAATGACTGGAGTTATAAGCTACTGGCTTAGGATTCTAGAAACCAGTGTCACTATTGTACCAAAATGATTCATCAAAATAGGACATTATAGGCAATTTGTCTGTTAAAAACATTTTTAAAGTACCATCTTGAATGTCATATTTGAGGAATCTTTATCTTTATACTTTTCTCTTCAGATATAAGCCTTTTGATCTTGTCCCTTGTTTCTTATATATCAGTCCATTTTTAAACTATGTAAAATATTTGCCCCCATCATGACTTCATTTAAAAATTCTGTTTGTGGAGCTCTTTTTAAGTTGAAATAGATTATACCCTTCCATTGTCCTTTAGCCATATGTTTATTTACATCTTCAAAGAATTCCAGTGTTGTTTAATATATATTTCTGAGTCATAAAGTGTCCTCAGCAGAATACAGTAATAGCTCATCTTTATGACTGATGGATAGCATCAACAGTTTATTCATCATATCAACTACTTGACCTTGTTTCTACAGTATTTGTTGGCATATAATACTTTTTCTGATTAAAATCCATTAGTCAGTGGAAGACTTGGAATTCCATCTCAAAAGAAGTCAGTGTCCCTCTGCTGCTAACCTAATAAAAAGTGATGAAATTATTCTACAGAAATATTGTAATGAAAATGAGTGGCAGACAGCATTTTCAAAGCTGGACCAACTTTAGTTTGCCAGAAGGTAGCTAACAAACTCCAGACTGAAATAATGTTGGGCTAAGTAGTTTTCCTAAGATGTGCAATTTATTCTAATTTATCATCCATTGACCTTCTCTAGATCTCTGATATGCATCACTGGCTACTGTGGAATAACGGAATGGTAAAATGGCCAGAGGAATAAATTAGTGATATTAACATCAGAATGCAGAATTGAAATATGACTCATTTTCTCATCAGTCAGACCTCTGATGAACTCATTTCAGCTACAGTTGGCTGTTTTTCAGGATGAAGTAATCATGTGATTTTCTTACTAATGTCCAGAACACAGCATGAGAGTTTATTACTTTGATTAATTGGATGGTGGCCAGTAGATATAATGATATTATGTATTCATTTCTAATTTTCTGTGATAATAGAAAACTCTGTTTGTATACTGAAATAGCAATTAGCACACCTTGAAAAAAACTCTTATATTGTATCTTGGCTTTCCCAGTCCTTCTTAGCTTTTGGTGAAATCATGCTTAATGTTAAAAACAAAAACAAGAAACAGCCCTTTGACCTTATATTTCATCTTGACCTCTCACATCACTCTCAGTATCTATCTCAGTACATGCAAGCATTAAAATTAACTGGTATGATGATTATTCATGTCATTGCTTTAATGGATCTGTATCTAGGATGAGTAAAGCAGGAAAATTAGGTAAAAAAAGCAAGTTACTTAGAATCTTTCCTCATCAGAGCCAAAAAAATCAATTCTAGCAACTGATGATTGTTTCACTCTCCATATTTGCAGTTGATTCAGAGAATAAGAGTTACATAGAATTCGATATTATCAACAGGAAAAGCTAATCCTCAGGTTCCTTATTTATACAGTGAGAAGTTTGGGCTTTAATATTTATGAGTATTTCATATTTTCCAGTATTTTCTTTTATACACTTTCCTATTCAGCCCAGTTGGCCATTCTTCTGTTTCTTTCACATGACACTCCAACCACCAACTCTAAACCTTTGACTTATTGTCCTTTGGGCTTGGAATATGCTCCAACCTTGCCCCCATCTCTTAGAAATCCTAGTTTCCTTCAAATATCCACTTATGTGACTCTTTTTTTATACGAAGTCTTTTAAAATTTCCACCACCTATGAGACACAGACACTTAAAATGCCATTATTTATTTTAATTTTATCTTATAGACAGTATTTGTTTGTGTATATTTCATCTCTCTTGATGGAATATAATTTGTTAATATATTTAAATCCCTGCCATTAACAAATTATATTCCATATATACCCAGTAACTACTATAGTGCCTAGAACATAACAAGTGTTTAATAAAGGTTTGTTGACTGCTTTCAGGGCTCTGATTCAATAAATATTTATGTCTTGATTTCAATCCTATTTTTACAAACTATACTAATATAATATAATGGGAATTTCACTGATATTGGTTTCAGAGCATTTGCATTATAATCCCAGATGTGCCCTTACTGGACAACCCTAAACCCAGCCATTTAATCTCTCTGGGTCTCTGTTTCTTTATCTGTTAAGTAAGGTCATTTGAACTAAATGAACTTTTTTTAATCCCTTGTAGACAAAAATCTTATGAATCTATGAACTTTTTTCCTTTTATGCGTGAAAAAAATTATCACTTGGTTTATATAGTGCATATAGAAAAAGGGTTGCTTCCAAAGCACCATGCAAATGATCCATTCCCAACTCATCCAACTGACACAACAACAAAAACAAATTATTGTTATAATGAAGTCAAGGTAAAGCTTATCACCCAAGTTTAAATACATCTTTAGAAAGTTCATTGTCTGAACTTTAGTGTCTTGGATCCCTCTAAAAATGTGTTTTCTCTAAAAAACCCTTTGATTCCATCAGGATCCATCCCTCCACCTATTCAACATATATGACCTCTAATATCCCAATTATGAACTTCTCAAAGTGAATCAATTTAGATATCTATGCCGTACTGATTCCATGCTTTACCTATTGATTTTGTATGAGCAATCATGTGCTAGCAAATATTTAACAACTGTCCAAAATATGTATTTGTAACACTTTTAATTTTAATCTATTTTATTGACATTTTTGCCACCATTTTTTTAAGTCTACAAGTCAACAAAGCAATAAATCAAGGCCTGATTTTACCAATTTCCAAGACATAAATGATCAAAATGAAAATATAACAATCAGGTCTTGTGAACCATTTAAACAGGCTCTACCACTCCCCTGTGTATAGGTGAATTGGCAATAAATTGGATTATTAGCCAGAAGTATTTGTTCCATAGCATCAATTCTAGACATCAGTGGGAATACATTAGAAAGACTGTTGACCATCTAAATACATACTCATAATTTGACAAAACTCACATCTTGTTTTGAAATTCAGGTGTCATGGCCTCTTATCATTCTAGTGCCATTTTATGTCTTTTGGATTTTAATATTAATTTTAAGGTGTCTTTATCAGTAGTTCAAGCTATTATGTAACATTCCCATGTCCATAGAAAAAGGAATAATAAGAGTATATAAATACATAAATGTAAGGATGAAGGGTAAAGGAAATAATTATTTGGGGGGGAACAGAATGTTGCACAAGAGGAACATGAGACAAGAATGGCAGTTGAGGACAGCAGGGAATTCTGAGAAGGATTCCTAAGGACCAGGTCTTTGGTTTAGGGAGTTCAAGGAGAGTGGAAGCAGAGAGCTCACTCTGAGTGAACTGAAGGTGAATCTGTGAATTTCCTCAACTGGAATTGAAGTCTTGATACCCTGTTCTTTGTCAGTGGATATATTCTCACATCCAAGACTATATCATCTTGTCCTTTGGGGATTTCTAGACTCCATCTGGGAGCAGATTCCTCCCAAACCCCTCTCCCTGTCCTTACCTTACTCAGATACCCTATTCAACTGAATTATAATTATAGTTTATAGATTAGATATAGAAATAGAGGAAAGGGCAGGAGAAGCTTTGGGTTGGAGACTGAATTGGCTTCCCAAAGTGATGGACCTGGGGTTAGACATTAGGCCAACCAATTTCCTCTGACCACCACCCTTATCAATCACCCTGATACTCTTAATAAACACTTTTGGCAGTCAGATAGCATTCCAAGAATTATTTATTGGCAAGAGGGAAAGGAGGTACCACAGCTTTGCCTGGCAGAATCTATCTTTGAGCCAGATCCCCCCCCATCATTTAGTATTTTTTATCAGAAGACCCTGATATTAGTACATAATGGTACTGTGAAAAGAATGGAATCAGAGCACCTTGCTTCAAAACATGACTTTGTTACTTGTTTGACCTTGGGAAAGTCTTTAACTTTTAAAGGTTGTAGTATTCTTTTAGAAATTTTCACAAAAGAAAGAGGAACAGAGGTAGAAGTAGGGCTTGATGACCTCTGAGATCCTTTCTAACTCCAAATCTATGATTCTATGATTATCATTTTGAGCCAATTTCTATCAAGCATGATTAAGGACCTAATAAAAATTAGGTACTTTAGGGATATGAAATGGTAGTGAGAGATTTTCCCTCTGCCTACAAAGAATATATGCTTTAATTGAGTAGATAAGACTTCCATATGAAGAAGACAAATCAGAATGGCCTAGATTGAGTTCATGACTCTGAAACACATTGGCTTTATGACCATTGGCAAGTCACTTAAACTTTAATTGCTCCAAGCAACTCTCTAAGACCACAAATTGAAGAGGGTTGTTGAATTGAATTAGGAAAAAAGAACTTTGCTTTTCTAAAGAATTAAATCACAGGACAGACAACAACACAAGAAAATATTAAAAGAGTAGTATAGACTGTCAGTGTTATAGGAGTCAGAAAACTGGGATATTGCTTTGGCCTTTGGTGGTGAAGAAAGGCTTATGGTGATAAGTAGAAAAAAAATCTGGTAAATAAAAAGAAAGTTACAGTGCTTTTCAGAATGGGAAGTTTCATGAGAAATGACTGAGAGAAAAATGATGAAGGGTTATCTGAAAAATAAAGAATGGAAAATAAATACAGAGGCAAAAATAGATGATATTAGAAGCTCTGTAGCTGCATTGCAGCTGAACTTATCAGTTTTATTATCAGTGTAAAGAGTATGAACTTTTTTACTATAAAGGCAAAAAAATCTTTGAAAGTTATTGAGAAAGGAAGTAATGTTCTCAAAGAAGAGCTTTAAAAAATTGGTAGAATCAGAGGAAATGCGAACATAGGGCAGGGAAACTAGGCAAGAGAAGAATGCTGGAATTTTAGATGTTCTTCTTGTCAAATAGGTTTAATAAGCAGTAATTATTACTTGTACTTCTTCTTAGCTCCTTGAAAATAAAGACCCTTCCCTATTAAGCCCTTAAGGGAGGCACCCAGGGCATTGTGTTAGAAAGGGTTATGTAATTGGCAGCAGAGGCTCCTCGGTTCAAAATATCCTTGGACTCTAGGCAAATTACATAACCACATGAGCCTATTTCAATTATTCTTATTCATAGAATCATAGTATTTTAGAGATGGAAGACAGCTGAGGGAATCATCTATTCATTTTAGAACTAAGGAGCCTATTGTGGTTCAGTCATTTCAGTTGTGTCTGACTCTTTATGATCTGATTTTGGGTTTTCTTGGCAAAGATATTGGAGTTCTTTGTCATTTCCTTCCCCAGCTCATTTTACTGATGAGAAAAGAAATAGAGTTAGGTGATTTGCCCACAGTCATACAGCTACTAAGTGTCTGAGTCCAGATTCAAATTCAGGCCTTCCTGACCCCCTATCGCTGATTTTATCCACTGCATCACCTAGTTAGTTAGTTGCCTGTGAGGAAAAAAAATATACAGACTTACCTAAGAACATAGAGTCATTTAGTGACAGAATATTGAACAGAACCCAGGTTCCTTATGTAACAGGCATCCTGGCAAGGATTGGGCTATCTATCTTGGAAAAGGACCTAAGTACTAAATTCTGTGGAATTTGTATTTTTATTCCAGCTTGAGAGCAGAAGAAGCTATTTCACAGATCTCATCTGGAAGGGAGAGTTTTTTCCACTCTAGTAGGACCTCTAAGTTTCTCTCAAGAGAGAAAAGAGAGAACATATAAAGAAAAGGCTAGTGGCAGGGAAAATGCTGAGCCCTGTAATAAGGGAGTTCATTCAGAGGCGACAATATTGAGGAACATGAAATGAAACAAGAAGCACGAAAAATTTGTCCTGCCTTACTTAAGATGGAGACCATTGATGCTCAACTGGTACCCATTTCAAAGTATCTCTTTTTACTCCATTAAAGACTGCATCTGGCTAATCTAATTTTATCTCTCACAAATACTTATGATTGGCCTTATCTTTCTTATTTCTTAGTGTCCCTTTGTTTCATAAATGGGGACATGGGACAATTCTAGGAACAACATCAGAGAGAGTGTTCTTTCCTACTCTTGTCCTATGCCTGGAATCCCATTCCCCTAGACCAGGGATGGGCAAACTTTTTAAAGAGGGGGCCAAAGAAAAGGAAATGCTCATCTGTCAGTCTGTTTCTAAGGCAATTTTTTGGAAGTTCATTGTATTGTATCCTACTGATTGTATTCGTCAGATTAGGAATAATATCTCAGGGCTGGATAGAACATTTCAGGGTGCCCCCACATGCATCTGGCCCATGGGCCTTAGTTTGCCCAACACTGCCTCAGTCCATTGTTAGCTTTTACACAACCTGAGTCATTCATATGTTTTGTAACTACCCTTCCAAAGGCAGAATAACTATAAACTTCCTGCCTTTTAAATCACCCTCATCAGAACAAAAGCCTTATGTAAGTCCACGGCACCTGGAAGTACTCTTGATTTTCCTCAGAGAAGTAGCATGATATAGTGACTCAAGTGTATGAGTTGGAGTCAAGAAGATTTATGTTCAAATCCTGCCTCTGAAATTTGTGAGCTCTGTGACCATGTACAAGTCATTTAAACCCCAGAAACTCAATTTCCTTAACTGTAAAATGGAGCTAATAAAATCGATAGTACTTATGCAGTTACTGTGAAGCTGAAAGGGTAGGTGGGCCCTTTGCAAATTTTAAAGCATTATTTAAATGATAGTTATTATTCTTTCCATGACATTATACCATCACAAACGAATAGACTATTGTGCAAAATAACTGTAAAATTATTGAGTGTAGGAATAAGTGGGAATGTGATCAGATGTGAGCATCTTGTTTATGTACCTAAAACATTATATATTAAAAAAATCATGGTGATTGCCTTCTTCCATGTGCCAAAAGATGTGTGGTATTCTCTGAGAAAGAATATATTGTTCTATAATATATATTACAAGGCATGGTGAGCTGGCTATGAAGCCAAGAAGATCTGAGTTAAGAGAGGAGTTCTGCCTGTGACACAATTTGAGGATATGAGCCTGGACAAGCGACATGACCTGGTGATGCTCAGGCAATTGTCTATAACTTACAGAGAAGTTTCCATGCTGCATTCATAGTTGTTTCCCTACCTGAGAGTTATCTGTACCAATGAAATTATAGGCAAAGTGCCTGTCTCTATTCCTAGCTTTGATTCTAAGGTTTCTTACTCTTAGAACACTTCTGCCTGCTACGAAAATATAAACTAACAATGATGATATTGCAGAATAGGACAGTGGAACAGGTAGGGGTTTTTAATTGTTTAATTCATAATTTGCCCCAAATAGCTTTTTGTAAGATCCAGATCTGCCATCTCCAGATTTCCATAAATGGGGAAGAAACAGAGTTACCATCACTATTATTAATTAGATGATTTATCAGGAAACCTAAGGGCTAGTGGCACCATAGCCACCATGGAAAGTCTTAGGAAAAATTGTTTCTTATTATTTGTTTTTCTAATTTTTTAGCTTTCCCAAGAGTTCATTTTGGGCTTGGAATCCTTTCACGTTTTCCTTTGAGACTTTGTGCATTTTCATTTTAACTGAGGTTAAGTGACTTGCTCACAATCACACAACTAGTAAATATCTAAGGTCACATTTGAACTCAGGTCTTCCTGACTTCTGGGCCATATTTCTATCCACTGAGCCACCGAGGTGCTTTTGAGGCAAAGAAAGGTTAAGTGACTTGCCCAATGTCACATAACTAGTGAGTATCTGAGGTAAAATTTGAACCGAAGTCTTCTTGACTCCAGGCCCAGTGCTCTATCTGCTGAGCCATATAGCTACCTTCTCAAAAGTAAAAGGGAACATGTAGCATAATTGGCTTATAAACTTTATTATTTAAAATCCATTCTCAGTTCTTTTTTTGGTCTTCATTTCTTATGTATTTCTTTATATTTATACTGAAATAATATTAAGACATAGATCTAACAATGTCATTTACTCTAAGAAGTATTAAGTTTTTTAATTTTTCTAGGATAAAGTACACATTCTTCAGGATAAAATTGAGAACCCTTCACACTCTGGTTCCAGTCTATCTTTCAAGACTTACTGTACATAATTCTCCCTCACATCCTCCCTGACATACACTAGCCACCTTGACCTATTTGCTGTTCCCTGAACTTGACTCTCCATCTCCCACATCTGTGCTTTTATATAAATCATCCCCTATGATGGAATAAACCCTTTCATCTCTTTTAACTCCTAGAATCCCTTTTTAAGGGTCAGATCATATACCATTAATTATATCTTCTTGGAACCTTTTATTTAATACTACTTGCTCCTCAAATCATTTTGCTCCTCAAATGATCATATGCTCATATTTTCATATACCTATCAGTTTGTAAATTGAATCTTTACCCCAATGGACTGTAAGGGTCTTGAGGACTGGGGCTTTTTGTTTTCATCTTTATATCCCCAGTATTTTCCTTTCAGTAGGCACTTAAATACTTGCCAGATTGCCTTGACCATGCTACCTCTAATGTTAAGATGAAGATCTCAAGGTATCATTTCATTCTTATAACAAGATGAGTTCAATAAGGTAGATTCTTAATTAACTCTATTAATTTAATAGGTATATGAGTAAGTTTTACAAATTTGCCTAATTCACAACCCCAAAATGTTATAATATTTTTATATAGAGAGTCAAATAAAAATCTGTGGGCCTGCTGGATTTTTCTTTTATTTTTTAGAAAAAAAAGTTTCATCAGTTGACACATGCTTTATATGGCATCTGCAGAGTATTTTTTCTATAGTAAGTGCTCAGTATTTAGTGAATACAGATCCACCTCAGGAAATTATTGCTAATAGATAGCCCCTAAACCTTCTTCTAGTTCTAAGATCCTCCTTTTCTCTAATATGTTTTCTCTCTCTGGCTCTTTTAGACTGTCTCTTTCTCTGTCTCTATCTTTCTGTCTCTGACTGTCTCTCTGACTCTGCCTCTTTTCTTGAATCATCATGCATGGATCCTTTTCTGATTGGCCTTTGGGTCCCTAGGACATTGCACGTAGTAGCTAGTCAACATTATTAATGAACTAAATTAGAGAAGAAGACACCATATCTATCTCTTTAATTTGTTTTCTTCTTCTCTGTGTGATAGAGAACTGTAGACATTAGAAAAGAATATAGAAAAGAACACCCAGGCTACTGTACTTCCTTTGCTTTGGAGAATTAGATCTTGAGTAAGACTTTTGAAATGTTCTAGTAAGCCATTGATGGTTTTCACATATCTGTGCTCTGATTTTTCTCACAAGTTTTAAATATATTGATTTTTACCTTATAGTTCTCCTCCATAGAGTATTTGTACAAAAAGGGAGATATTATAATACCAAAAGCTCTTCCTACCAATGTGTCTTTTCCCTATTACTACTACTACTACTACTACTACTACTACTACTACTACTACTACTGCTGCTGCTGCTGCTGCTGCTGCTGCTGCTGCTGCTGCTGCTGCTGCTGCTGCTGCTGCTGCTGCTG
>NC_058131.1:147689230-147693162 GCF_016433145.1 Gracilinanus agilis
TGCTGCTGCTGCTGCTGCTGCTGCTGCTGCTGCTGCTGCTGCTGCTGTTGCTGCTGCTGCTGCTGCTGCTGCTGCTGCTGCTGCTGCTGCTGCTATTAATAGTAATACTAATAATAATTGACATTTATAGTTTGCTATAAAATCAGTAAAGTGTTCCATTTAAGACTCACAACAACTCTTTGAGATAGGTGCAGATTTCCCCATTGTTATACAGCTAATACCAGATGCATAATTTGAACCCAGGTCTCTAAAATTATAATTCTAGCAAATTCTCCATTGTACCATATGTCATGAGTGTTGAACTTAAAACCATTTGTCATCATTCTGTCATAACAGAGTCATAGGAAGTTCCAAGAAAATATATTACATTCCTAGCCTTATTGCTCAGATCTATAGGCAAATTTTAAAAATCAATTTCCCTTAGACCTTTGAAGCAGGAAGACTACAAAGTTTTATAGATGGTGATTCTAAATCTGGAAAGTTCCTCAAAAGCTACCTAGTCTAATGCCTCATTTCATTCTTAAAAAATTGAAACCTGGGAAAGTTGAGAGATTTGCCCACCTTGACAAAAGCAGTAAACTTTAGAACTGCTTAATGCTCTTTCCACTGTAAGTTTTCCCCAAAGGTCAAAGGGTTCATTAGGAATAAGATATATCATGGCAGAGCATTCAATGTTAGCTCATTTTTAAATTTTTGTTGCTGTTGTGCTTGGTTTTTTACTCATTTTTGGAAATATGTGAAGAAACAGCATGGTATAGTATAAAGAGTTATGGATCTGGATTCAGAGGACCTGGATTCAAATCCCAGCTTTGTCATATATGACTGTATTACCTTGAGCAAGTGATTTAAACTTTTCAGTCCTCAGTTTCCTCATCTGTAAAAAGAGGCAATTGTATAGAACATTTAGGTCTCTTTCAGCTAGGGCTCTGTGATTACATATCACTCTCAATCTGCAATGCTTTATTAATCCAAAATGATCTTGTCTTAACTTTGCATAGACTTAAAAAGATTTCAGTTTCCGCAAAGGAAGATAAACTCTTTGAAGGTAAGAATTCTTTTGTTCCAGGAACTGTGACTGACACACAGAAGGTACTTTAAAAATACTGATTACAAATGTTGATTAATTGGATGAATTTTGCATTGTAAAGAAGTCCAGGGCACTGCCCTTTAATTTGAAAAAAAAAAACTTTCATTCCTCTTTCTCAAAAATTGGGGTAATATTTTTGTATTTGAAGTCTTTTGGCATTTCTGCTCTTTTCTGAATTTTTTCAGAGGTTTCCAACAGGAACACAATACTCTCATCCACTAGTTCATTTAAAATCGTGAGGAATGATTTAAGCTTTATGGTATAGTATTTGATGATTCTGTAATTACCTGTGATCTTCTTAGATCAGAATTCCAAGGTCACAATAATAGAAACAGCTCATTACTATGTTAGAAGGATCCTCTCACAGCACAGAATTTTGTATATAATAAGTGCCTAAAAATAATTATTTTCAAAACCCCATTTCTTGGATTTACAGAGGAATTTGTGACTCAACAAGGACAAATGACTTGGTCTCCATCACAGTTAATAATAGAGTGAGGAACAGAACCAGGGATACTGGATTACATACTTCATTACACAATTGGCTTTGGAATGCTAGTGCACTGATCCATAGTCATTTGATGCTAAAGGAATTCTTTTAACTTTTGCTTATTTGAAAAATATTTTGATTAATCCATGAGCAGGAAATCAAAGATAATTGACAAAACTAAAGTCAGTGACACAGGTCTGAAATGCCCCCAAAACAAGCAAACAAAAAAAAAAACCCAGCCCCTTCCCCCAATTAAGAAATACTTTCATAAATATAATGTTCTATGTAGATGCTAAATATTAATAACCCACTCAATTCTCTGATGCTCCATTGGCTTTCCCCATTGCCTCATCACTAAGCTTTCCAACATGTTTGTGCTCAAGGCAAGTATTAGTTGTTTAATGAGAATGGTAAGCTGCAGGCATTTTTCCCAATACATTGGCATTATTAGAAATACATTGTTCACCAGGCAAGAAGACAAGTGTTACTGTTTACACAAAGGCTTTCTAATATCTTCTGGAGTTTCGGGAAAGCCCAGCACCTGTTACTCCCCTAGTATTTTCCTTAATTTAGTCATAGTGAGAAAGAATTTAAAGAATTAGAACTAATCCTTGCCTGAAATTGAACCCAGACATCTCAGCTAAATTAATCTGCAAATTAGTTTAATTTTTTCAATAGTTCATGATTTAAAAGGGGAAATGTTCTCAGAGACCATCTATTCCAGTCTCTTCCTTTATCAGAAGAAAGAGAGGCCCAAGGAGGTTCAGTGACTTGGTCAAGGTCTTGTAGGTGGTAATCATTATACCTGTGCTTTGACCCATGTTCTCCTCACTCCAGAGTCAGTGATCTTTCCTCCATGCAACATTTACCAGTTAATTTTCACCATAATCTAGTTTCTTTTTTTATGCTGCTGCTTAGGTATTTGGTTTATTTGGGTTTTGATTTTTGGACTTCTTCAGACAGGGAAAAAAGGTTCTTTTTATGAACAAAAGAAGGCAGAAAACTGGGTGTTGTGTCAGAGAATGTTAACTTGAAGTATTCCTTAAAAATCCACCACCCCCTCAATTGATAGATGAAGAAACTGAGGAGCACAGAGCTGTGGACTTGCCCAAGGTCATATAGATCATCAAAAGGCAGAGTAAGAAGGCATAAATAAGCTGTGCAAATGCTTTGCTAGCCTTATGGTATAATGCAAATGTCATTTATTAATATCTTAGCTTTTCATCATCATCCCCATATTTAGGTATAAAAAGTTAGATAGAAGGAAAGGGGATTTGAAATCCTTTCCCCAGATCCCATATTCAATTATTTTTCTAAATAATCAATTTAAGGATGAAAGAGCCATTACATTTCACTCATGTCATTGGCAAATTTGGCAAGTGATGGATAATCATATTTTTACATGGACACTTCAATGCATGATTCTGTCACATCAATAATGTATTTTGGGGGCAACTTGGTGCCTCAATGGATAGAGCCAGGCCTGGAGATGGGAGTCCTTGGGTTCCAATGTGACCTCAGATACTTCTTGGCTGTGTGACCCTGGACAAGTCACTTAACGCTCATTACCTAACTATTACAGGTCTTTGCCTTGGAACCAATACATAGTTAGATATAGTAGGTATAAAATAAATGATAAATATTGTTGCTGTTGTTCAACCATGCACTACTCTTTGTGATCCCATTTTAGAGTTTTCTTGGCAAAGATATAGAAGAGGTTTGTCAATTTCTTGTTCATATAATTTTACAGATGAGGAAACTGAAGCCAACAGGGTTAAGTAACCTGCCCAGAATCACACAGCTAGTAAATGGATAAAGTCAAATTTGAATTCAGATCTTCCTTACTCCAGACCTGATGCTCTCTCTATCACACTACCTCTCTGTCCAGTTTGCTAATGTTCACATTAATGAAAAGACAGTTAAGTACCTATGAGATGTATAAGCAAAATATTTGTTTTTGGCATACACACACACACACACACACACACACACACACACACACATATATATATGTCATTTCATTTAACCTGAGGAACTTTTTCTAGGGAAATTCTCTTCTTGTGAATTGACATCATATATAGTCAATTCAATCTGAAGGACTGAAAGACTAAGTGACTCTTCTGTGTTCACACCTGGTGATCAGATGGAAAGGCACCAGCAGCTAAGAGAATTCAGAATTTTTATGTAGCCAGTGTCACACATGTACTGAGGTTTGAAGAAAGCTAAAGATTCTATTAAGTAAGTGAAAGTGAAAAAGGAGAACAGAAAGCCTAGATATACAGACACAAAGAATGGGGATAGAAATGGCACGTATAAGGAATAGCAAACAGGCAAGTTTGAATGGATTGTAGAATC
>NC_058131.1:147702789-147713855 GCF_016433145.1 Gracilinanus agilis
GAGAGAGAGAGAGAGAGTAAGAGAGAGAGAGAGAGAGAGAGAGAGAGAGAGAGAGAGAGAGAGAGAGAGAAAGAGAGAGAGAGAGAGAGAGAGATTTAAGAAGCAGAAAATCAGAAAAGGCTTCATCTAGAGGGTAGTCCTTAAAAGTCCATACTGAAAAAAGGAATTAAGAGACTTTGTGAGGTGTAAGTGAAAGTGATCATTATAGACATAGAGGATTGCCAATATAAAAATATCGAGATTCCAGATGGAGTGCCAGGTGTGAGAAACAGCAAGAAGGCCTATTTAGATATTTGGCTTCAGTAGTTCCCAAACTTTTTTGGCCTACCGCCCCCTTTCCAGAAAAAAAAATATTACTTAGCCCCCTGGAAATTAATTTTAAAAAATTTAATAGCAATTAATAGGAAAGATAAATGCACCTGTGGCCATCACCACTTCCTGGGAATCACTGCAGCACCCACCAGGGGGCAGTGGCACCCACTTTGGGAATCACCAGGCTAGATTATAGAGGGCAAGAATAAGAGTAACATATAAGGAAGCTGGCAGAATATGTTGCAGGCAGTTTAATTAACCTCTCAAACCCTCCTCTGCTGAGCTAAATTCTTTGGCTTAACTTTTTAACTCTTTCCTATTCTATCATTTCCTCTCCCCTTCCCACTTCCATAATCTCCAAACATAACCTAGAATCAAAACTTTTCCAACTTGTTAGAACATGCCAAAACTTAGGATTCTCTAGATTTTTCAGAATCCCAGTCACATCTACACCATGATAAGTCACTGAAGGAGAAATTTAGTGGAGCCACTCAATCCATTTTCATTAATAAGTGCATGTCTTTTGCAAGGATTCTCATTTTTTATTTTAAAAATATTATTAGTAACTTTTGTGTCTCAGATTTATTTCTGAATATTGTGCCTCCTGCTTCACTAACCAGAAAACCACTTTTAAACAATTAATAAAATAGATGGCAATAATAATCCTCAATTTTATAAGGGCAAATAGTACACCAAACATTTATTACCTTACTTTTAATTCAAAGGCTTTTCTCTATCAAGCATAGGGATGAATTTGTTTATATCATTAATCTCTTGGACCATATTTAATATTGTCTAGATTTAGCCCACCACTACCACAAAGAATACTGTGAGGCATATTACATATTACATGTGACACGTTTGTCAGTTGTCCTGGGAACCCTAAGCTTTAAGTCAAAGGATTTCTATTTAATCTGGTTTTGTCATAGCCTAAGTCTACAACTTTGGATAAACTACTTCATTTCTCTAAGTTTCAGTTGCCTCATATGTGAAATTGTATGTTTAATGGGAAGACTTATATGTTCTGATATCCAATGAAATAAATAGAAATAGGAAAATAGGAAACATAAGATATAGTATAAATATAAATAAGGACAACAATAATAATGGCAATAAAAGTGAAATTATAATAACCAAATTTGACCACCTAATGACATTTTTAAATGTAGTCCCCTTCTTTTCTGCATTGATAGAAATCTCTGTAGTGGAACAATACAAATACTGTGAGAGATGTCTGATATGTGAGTAGTGGATAGAATATAGAACATGGTATTAAGAATATCTGAGTTGAAATCCTGCTTCAGACACTTAATTTTGTAATTCTGGGCAAGTTGCCATGATCTCTCTGTGCCTCAGTGTCATCATCTATAAAATGGGAATAATATAATGAACTAACAAATGTAAAGTGCTTTGTAAAACTTAAAGTTCTATGTAAATTTAAACTTATTATTTGCTAGCTATTATATAACAGTTAATATTGCTGGATAGTCTATTTTCCCTTTTCTGTTTTTATTCTTTATTAGAAAAAGAGAGGCAGTGTAACAAATTAGATAGAGAACTGACTGTGGAACCTAGATGATCTGAGTTTAAGACCACCCATATAAAACCTATGTGGCCCTGAGCAAGTCACATAATCTCTCAGTGTTTTGTGAAACTCTCAAAAACAATAATTTGTAGAGAACAAATTGATCTTTGTTGGATGAGAGAATTTTCTCATTAGAGAGTTCCCTGTACCAAAAAAAAAAATTAAAGGCCCATTACTTCTTTCTATTCTTAAAAAGATTTGATCACAGAAAAGGGGTAGGAGTGAATATCTGAAAATCAAAGTGATGTAAAATCAGGGAATATCAAAATAGTTTCACTAAAATGATAGACTACATCTATAGTCAAGAAAATGTGATCCACAGGATTTCACTCATGACTTAGAATTTTTTCTGGACTAGATGGTATTGCAAGATTTAAAGAAATTTCCAATAACTCCAAGTATTTATTTATAAAGTTAATTAATAAATAGAAGGAATAAAAACACAATTATCTAACAAAAATAAGACCTTGTGAGTAAATTCTCCTGACTGGCCCAAAGCCAACTTCCATAGCCACTGATTACAGGAAGAGAGAGAGAGAGAGAGAGAGAGAGAGAGAGAGAGAGAGAGAGAGAGAGAGAGAGAGAGAAGCGGGACTATGCAAAACGTATATCCTCATTATGTGGTAATGTGAGAAGGAACATGGAATGATCTACTAAATTAAATCTTACGCTATTAAAGTTCCTTCTAGTTTTAATGTCACATGTACAGCTTATATTTTTCTTCCCTAATATATTAGCAACATTGACCACCAATAATTTTAGTTTATAATTTATTTTACAAAAATGAAATTGGAAATTATTTTTAAACTGTTAAATGTAGAATTTGGACCATTAAAATTTTTGTACTTTTGTCGTATGCTAGCCAGTAATAAATAAAATTGGAATTGCCTGTTATCTAGAAAGCATATCATCAAGTGGGCCAATTGTGAAACAATATACCCTATATGGATGAATGTTTTTCATTGTGTTGTTTTAATACAGACTGGTGATTTATATGTAGTTTCCTTACAACTGGGTATTCTAATATAATGCTTTTAAAATTCATGAGCTAATGAGGATGATTATTATTAATTTCCTGTGCTAACTAATATGGATATAAGGGGAATTGAATGATTTATAACAATGACACTTTGAATGATTTCTGTTACTAGTTTTTTTTTTCCCCAAAATCCCCTTTAGCTTTTATTTCTCATCTCAATTTTTTTTTTTTTTTTTGCCTCTAGGAAAATGGTATCCATTAGGCAAATGTGACCTGTGTTTTCAAGATACCAGCTAATAATACTGCAGGGGAAGCAAAAACAATATGGATGGCCTAATTGAACAGAATAGTGTACTAATGCACAGTAAAATTAGTGAAGCTGGAAAAAGGAACGGCTTAATTAACACCAGAAACTTAATGGCAGAGAACAGAGATGGCCTGGTCTCTGTTTATCCAACACCCCAGTATCAGACTCACATAGTGGGGAATATCTCATCTCAGAGCTGCCTAGAAAACAGCAGAAATGATCCAGTGCAGCAGTTACTGGACCCCAATACACTTCAACAGACTGTGGAGTCTCACTATCGTCCCAATATTATTCTGTATTCGGAGAATGTGCTACGCTCCTGGGGGGAGAGTGGGAGCTCAGACTGCTGTGAGACCACCTTTATCGAGGACCGCTCACCTACCAAAGATAGTCTGGAGTATCCTGATGGGAAATTCATCGATCTTTCTTCAGATGACATCAAAATTCATACTCTCTCCTACGATGTGGAAGAAGAAGAGGAGTTCCAGGAGCTAGAGGTCAGATGATCCATTTTTAAATGACTTAAAACTTGTTGTTAATATACCTTTGGGGAAGTTAGACATTAAAATATTTATGGAACTATATTCTTAATAAAAATAGGTAATGAACATCGATACTAATGAAATGGAATCAGAAGTGATTTCTTTTCTTAGACGTATCCTTTTGAAAAGAATCCCATTGAATACCAATAGTCTTTGAAGTGCCTAGAAGCATGTCTGGATGAGCATTGGTCTTCACATATCTCTGGGAAGACTACCACATCTTTGCTATCATAGAGATTACAGTATGGCCTAGTGTCTTAATTACTGCATTTATAGTCAGTAAGACCTGGATTTGAATTCTATCTCAGACATTTATTAGCTGTGTGAACCTGACCACATCATTTAAAGTTTCTTTATCTATACAATGAGGATGATAAAAGTACCCATAACTAAGAGACGTAGTGAGAATTAGATGAGATAATATATTTCAAGCACTTCATAAACATTAAATGCACTATTGTGTCGATTTTCATTATCATTATAATTTTTATTCATGAAGGACTAGTTATAGTATAAATCTTTCCTCTGTGTCAGTCCACCTATGATGCAGAAGCTTGTAAGGCCCATAGGTCCATTTATTGAGAAAAGAGCAAATTTTGAAATTGCTATTTCTCTTGAAGGAAAAAAAATGGTGCTAGTTATAGTGGTGATCAAAATTTTATATTCATTGAGTACCAAAATTCAATTCAGCTCAAACACACCCATATGTGTATGCACACCTGTGCATATGTAGAACTAGGGATAGATTGTAGATATAGAATGCATCCTTGTAATCACTGGATTTTAGCAAAAATACAGCTGTTGTGTTGCATGTATATATGTCGTGTACAGATACAATAAGATAGGACTTAAGACCCAGTCCCTGACTACGAGGAATTCCCAGACTATTTAGATGATTTCAATCAGCAACACTTATTAAACATCTCTTGTTCTGAAACATGTAACTATTCAAAATAAAAAATTAAAAAAAATCTATTGTTCATAGAGCACTATGCTTTGCACTGGGGAAAATGCAAAGCCATTGTCCTTGGCCTCAAATGCATATATAGGTCAAGCTAATGCACTGATATGCTAACAGAGCTACTGAAGGTATGAGAATAAAGAAGGTCATGATTAATGGCCAGTTTCAGGAAAAGCCTTAGAGAAGGAATGAAATTTGGGTTGGAATTTAAAGAAAGGGTAATAATTTAAGTGATAAACACAGGAAAACAATGAAATTCCAAGTTTAGGGAACATTGAGAACAGAGTCACCAAGGATGGAATACATAGAGTGTGTGTGGTGAACAGAAAATATTCTATCTTGGTTTGAATGCAAAGTATGTAATATGAAATACAAAAAGTATATAATGTGAGGCAGGAATTAAAGCTATAAAGGCAGAGACTGAATTGTGGAGGGTCTTGAAAGCTCATCAAAAGGAAAAACTCTACACAGAGGTCATTTCTTGTATGATTTGAGGTAGATGGCACCTAAGGCTTTTCCAACAATTAAATTCTTTGATTGTGTGATTTTATTCTCTTTCTTCTTAAATACAACCTTATTCCTAACTTCATTTCTGCTAAAGATCTCACTTTCTGTCCTATCTCTCAGGTTTGTAATATGAATCAAACTTGATTCCTCATTCCCTATCACCCCTCATATCAAGTCAGTTGCCAAGTCCATTCTATCTCTCACAGTTCCCCCTTTCTCCATCCATAGTCTTCATCCTCGCCACTTTTGCCTAAATTATTCCTACAGCCTCCTAATAGTTCTCCCTTCCTCCATTCTATCCCCTGCCCAATCCATAATGCACACAACTGGAAAGTCAATATTCCTAAAGTACAGAACTACTCATGTGACTTTTGTTATATTGAATCTCTGGGAGCTTGAAGTTCATTCAATGATTGACAGATAAGTCAGTTGGATAGAATGTTCCCAGGGAGGCATGCAAAAGGCAGGAGGGGGCAGTTGAGAACCCTGAGCAGAAGTTCTGGGTCTTTTACCTGTGCTGAGGCTAGAGATCGGTGGATCCTGGTCTTGGAGTGAGAGAGTTGCAAACATCTCTCTGCAAGCTCTTCCTGTACTTGATAAACTGTTATCAACCTGTACTTGACCACCACCTTGGTGTCTACTGTCCCTAGATATTAGGAGTTTCATCATCTAGATATCTAGGCTTCCCAGGGCCCGGGAGGGATCTGGGAAGTGGGCAGGAGATGAAGAAGAGGGTGGAAAGGGTGGATATCTAGGCTTCCCAGGGCCCGGGAGGGATCCGGGAAGTGGGCAGGAGATGAAGAAGAGGGTGGAAAGGGTGGAAAGGATCTTAAGGCTAAGATCTACAGAAGAAGAAGCTGAAGATTTCCCAGCACTTTACCTACTCTGGTTTAGGTTGAACTAGAGGCCAGGCTGAACTAGAGGGAAGCTAACATTGATTCTTCATTTGCCAGCAGTTGAGAGATTTGGTAGTAATAATTTTTAATAGGGTCTCCAGTACCTCAGTCCTTTACCCTTATCCTTCTTATTAATATATAAAGTTTAAAGTACCTTCCTAAATCATTTTCAAAGCTTCTTTTGGGAAGGGAGACAACGCAGTCAGAATATCATCATTATCCTAGCTGAAGAGCCCAAATCAATATATCAATTAACCCCAGGTGGGTCCTGAAGGGATATACTTCTTTGACCTGAAGGATCCTGCCTGGGCAACTGTTATAAAGGAGAAGTGTCATCTTATCCTCTCTGTACATCATTTCTACTACCTCAAATAGATACAAGTGACCTTCCTTTAATATAACACTTTCTAGCTCAATAAGTTCCATTTTGTTCTTTTTGCCTCTATGAGAAAAAGCCTACTCTTTTGTTTGATTTTGAAATCAGTCTGATTCTACTTTACCTGGTCAGGTATTTTGCATATTGCTCTCTTTCATGCACAGAGGGTTTGAGAAAAGCTAGATTACTTGCTGTTTCCAGTATAAGGTATATCATTGTATATTTGAGCAAGCTATCTTTCATCCTTGAAATACTCTCCATTCTTTCCTCTGCCACATTAAATCTTCAATTTCATTCAAGGCTCAGCTTATGAGCCACCTTGATTCTCATCTTTACTTTCAGACTTCTTTCTCCATTCTAGAGTCTTCAAATCTCAGCTAAAACTCCACCTTCTGCAGGGAGCCTTTCCTGATCCCCCTTAATGCCAAAGCCTTTCCTTTGATCATTATTTCAAATTTACCTTATGGATATCTCATTCCTACATAACTGCTTAAATGTTTTCACCCAATCACCACATTCCATTAGATTTTGAGTTTCTTGAAATTGATGACTATCTTTTGCTTTTTATTTTTCGTCCCTATATATCCCATTCCTTAAAATGGTTCCATGACACATGATATTTAGTCATTTTCAGTGGTGGTCAACTCTTCGTAAGCCCATTTAGGGTTTTTTTCCATTTCCTTCTCCAACTCATTTTATAGATATGGAAATGATATAAACATGATTAAGTTTCTTGTCCAGGCTTACACAAATATTAAGTGTCTGAAGCTAGATTTTGACTCAGAAAGATTCCTGATTCTAAGCCCAGTGCTCTATCCAACATACCACCTAGCTGCCCAGTCTTGGCACACAGAAGACACTTAATAACAGTCTATTGGTAAATAATATCTCTCATGAGAGTTTTCCTGATTCCCTAAAATTAATGACATAGTCCTTAAAGCAATTTTGGAAATATTGTATATTTTCTGTCTACATTGTTGTTACCACTATAATGCCTACCCCCTAAAAAATGTCAGGTTTTTGAGGGCAGGGACTACTAAAACAATTCTCTCTATAGTATCTAGTATAGTGTCTGGCACAGAGTAGGTACTTAATGAATGTTTTATGACTAAACAATAAAATACATGAAAAAGGAGTGATATTTAAGAGGATATGCAGAAGGGACTGCACAAGTAAAGAAAAGAGAGAATGCAAATATGTTAGAAACTTATTGTAATGATCCAAGAGAATAATAAAGATTGTACTTGGGTAGTGATAGTAATATCAGAGAAAAAGATCATGACCATGAGAGAGATAGGAATGAATAAGGTATTGATTGTATATGATTGGTAAAGAATGTATAATTAATTAAAAAGGAAAGTCAAAGAAGGAGGATAGTCCAGGTCTCAGAAACAGCTTAACTAAAATAAGATTTTGGAGAAGAAGTAGTTTTATAAAATAGAAGAGTCTCAAGTGTGACCTACTGACTACTGATTGAATCAAGTTGAAGAAGTTGGTCAGTGGAGTTAATTAAGATAAAGGAACTGTGTATTGTGTTTGAATAGATAACCAACATAAAGTCCCTGAGGATGATTGCTAGACTTAGTGGGGAGTGGAAAGCCATAGTCAGGTGCTAAATTCATTGAGAATGTTGATCAAGTTCACTAAATAGCAATAAGGATAGGAGTAGAAGGATGAAGAGATTGCAAAGGTCTGGAAGGAGTGAAGTAAATGAAGGATGGACTTAGAAAAAGAGCTCTACAAACTTTGAAAAGTTGAGGCAGAAGAAATAGTGGGCTGTAGTGGGAAAGATGATAAGTGATATGATACCCTAAGGGGAAAGACAAGTTTCAGCCAAAGAAGGAAGTGAAAGAAATTTGGAGGGGAGTTTGTTGACAATAGGATATACATGGGAAAAACAGGTATTAAGGAGCCTGAATATGAGAAGGTCTTTTCAGGATGAATGAAGAGTCTAAGAAGATGTAATAGAGACATGTACCCTATCTAAGGCACTGAAAATAGATAATAGGAATTATAGAATCTGTTTGTTTGCAGGGACATGCTGCCACTGACAGTAGTAATCTAGTCCAACTCATACATGGGGGGGGAAAAAAAGAATCTCACTACAACTTACCTGCCAAATTGTTATGTAGTCTTTGCTTGAAAATCTCTAATGTTGACAAATCCGCTATGTCCAGAGGCAATCTATTCTATTTTGGAATATCTCTTATAATTCATAAAAGTTTTTGTTTTCTTTAAGATAGAATTATTTTTTCTCCTTTGCCCTTTCCAATCTTTGCTCCATATTCTACCATCAAGAGTTGAGGAATATAATGAGTCAAATTTTGTTCTGAAGGATTTCAGTAATTTGAAGACATTTATAAGATCCTCACTAGATCTCTTAATTTATATAGTAAAATCCCATTTTCTTTCAAGTCAAAATAATGTGTGCTACTTAAAGAAAAGGATGGCAAATGAAGGAAAAAATCATTTATTAATTGCTTAGTATATGAAAAACACTATCCTAATCACAGGGAGACATTCTCTGCTATCAAGAAACTCACATTATGAGGGAAGATCAAATATATAGGAGTCTTCACTAAAAATAAGATGGAAAAGTTCCATGATTCTTAGGGAGCAACACCAAAGTGGATGGTAATATAGCTACTTTAATATGATTTCCATTTCTGATATTGAAATAGGAGAAATAAGAAAGGTTGTGTAGTGTTTCCTAAATTGTAGGGTTCAACAAAATCTTAAAGCGGTACTATAAAATGGTAGAAATTTGTTTACTACTAGTAATCCCAAGGGTCTGTTCCCCTCCCCCTTTCTTTCTTCCTACCTCCTTTGTTTTCTCCTTTACAAGAATGATCAGATTAAGTTAATACTAGATTATAGCATAATTAATTAAACTACAAATATTCATGGAGCACTTATGATATGTGCTAATTCTTGTATTGAAGAAATAGATTAAATATATGACATGGCATTCATTGTTTTCCATCTTTTTGGAGAGATTTGAATATGATCATAGACTATAGAAGCTGAAAGGACACTAAACATCGACTAGTTTATCCTCATTTTTTAATTTTTATTTTTTAATCCCTTCATTTCACAAATTATTATATTGAGATTCTAGATAATTTACTCAGTTACTCGGAAAAAAAAATAGCAAAGCTGAAAATCAAACCCAGAAAGAAAGGATGGAATATGGGACTCAATTTCTTAATTTACATAACCAGGGATTTGCTTGCTATGATGATCTCTATTATCTCTCAGCTCTAAAATTCTTGAAAAGATACTTAGTGTGTGCTTTGGAATTAAAAAACAGGGAGTTCAGAGAATTTATGACCAAAGATATGAACATAGGAATAGACATGATATTTGTACTATCCAGGTTCAAGTATTATAAGTTTAAAAGTGAAAGAAAATCTATGAAGCCTCACAACCTAATGTACTTGCTGAAATATCAGATAATGCCTGGTAAAAAGAAACACAGGAGATTAGTTGTTATGAGTGGGAGGTTTTAGTTGAATCATTAATTTTTTTGAAAATCTTTTGTAGCTTCCAATTTGGAATACTATGGAGAAGAGTTTCTGGACTCTGCAAATTAGACACTGTTTGGAGGCCAATTATTGGTTATTGTGACATTTTTTCCCATTAAAAATAAGCTGCTACTAGGAAGGAAACACTACATTTTTTTTTTGCTTTTCAAAATATAATTTGCAGCTTTCATGAAAGATACTATAAAATGGAATTGAGCTTGTAAACTAGGTCAATGGTACATGGAATTAATGCAAGAGTTGTGTATTTTCCAACATACTTTAATAATAATAACTGACATTTACAAAGCAATTCCAAGTATTCCAACCACATTAAACATCTTAGCTTATCTATAGCTCCTAACAAAACTGTGAGGGAGTCACAATAGGTAGCATTGTCCACATTTTGACAGATGAGGAAACAGAATCAGAGAGGTACTTAGAACAATGCCTGGCACATAGTAGATACTTAAGAAATATTTGTTGATGATGAGAGGAGTTAAGTGATTTGCCCATTTGTCCAATGCCAGTAGGACTCAGGGAGGACTTTAAAATGTAATCTTCCTGGCTCCAAATTCAACACTCTCTCATACTCTGCTCTGCTGCCTTAAAGATTCATTATAATTGGTTGTCATTCTGAGTCTATAACAAACACCTTTCTGTATCATATAAAAAACCACCAATAAACTGCATGTCAATGGGGGAGAAATCTACTCAATACTAAAATAAATACAAATAATCAATACAAAAATAAACAGTACAACAATTTTGAAATCATGGACCATAATAACAGTAGTTTTAGATAATTAGAAAGTGATTCACTCAATTCTGTGAGTAAAGGAGTTCTTCAATCTCAGGTTCATATGCAGAAAAAAAGTCACATGAATTACTGAATCAAGCTATTTTAAAGACTCTGATCTTTCTAATTATGTAAGCAATGTAAAAAACTGTTACCAACATGTAATAGGCTACAGGAAGGAGCAGGAGGAGGAGGAGCAGGAGGAGGAGGAGGAGGAGAGGAGGAGGAGGACCAGGAGGAGGAGGAGGAGAGGAGGAGGAGGAGGGGAGGAGGAGGAGGAG
>NC_058131.1:147714199-147789586 GCF_016433145.1 Gracilinanus agilis
AGAAGAAGAAGAAGAAGAAGAAGAAGAAGAAGAAGAAGAAATCTGCTAAAAATATATACCTCATGAAATAAGCATCTGAAATAGGATTTGAACTCTGATCTTCCTACCTTAAGAATGATGTTGTTTCTGCTATGTTACACTTATCACAAAATGGCAAGGCATTTTTATTCCATGTGATTACTGGACTTGCTAATTGTAAGTGCTGAAAAAATAATTTAAAAAGCCATCTCCTTCCTTGGCACTCATTGAACTGAAGCAAAACAGAGTCAGTGCCAAGACCATTATGTCTGGCATAAAGAAACTACATTTAAGTTGTAGAATTTTTAAAAAGAGTCCATTTGAACACAATCAGATCAAAATGGAAAATGATTCCAGGAAGACTCAAGTTAGCTGACTCATGTTAAGACTGAAGATTTTTTAAAAATGCCTTAGGATCAGATCCCACAACTTCTTGGCCAAGTTTTCCTTTCCTTCTTTCTTTTAAAACCTTTTTTATTCTGTAATTACTAAACATCAAATAAAATTAACATTTTCATCTATAAAGTAGAACAAAACAAGGATTGCACATGAAATTATAAAATTAGAACAAAGTGGAAAGTGAATGAACAAGTCAGATGAATCCTTAGTAGCTATATGATATAGAAGCACTTTCCCCCTTCTTATATCTAATAAAACATCACTTTTATATAAATATTTATATAATAGTCATGATAAAACTTTACAGCAAGAAAACTGAAATTGCTTAGCCATGTGGCCTAGTCTACTGTAACCACTGAGAAAGAGGGATTAGACAGCAACCCCCACATTGGCCACAGCCATGGCAGAGGAACTCAATTATACTAATCAGATTTTTTATAAAAGAGGAATTGAAACATAAATCCTTGCCAAAAGCAGAGCATGCAGACATTATCACATTCAAATCTCATTAAGCAGTGAATAAAGTACTGGCTCTGGAGTAGGAAAGAACTGATTTCAAATCCTGCTTTAAATACTTGCAAGCTTTGTGACCCAGGAAAATCTGAAACTCTGCTTTCCTCAGTTTCTCTGTCTGTAAAATGGGATATTGATAGTACATCTATACAGAGTTATTGGAGAGAGAAAGTAAGACAATATTTGTGAAGAACTTTACAAATTCTTGAAGTCCTTTATATATACTATTAATAGTAGTAAATCCTTTCCATGGGGCAGCTTGGTGGCTCTGAATAGAGAGCCAGGCCTGGAAATGGGAGGTCCTAAGTTCAAATTTGGTCTTGGGCACTTCCTAGTTGAGTGACCCCCCAGGAAAGTCACTTTACTCAATTGCTTAGTGTAAGGAGGGGTGAGTTTAGGAAGATGGGGGTTTGGTTGGTAACCTCCTGGTTGATATATAAAGGCCACTTCTCTCTCACAGCCACCCCTCCTTACTAGAGAGACAAAATGGGGTTTCTTGAGAAATGGGGTTCCCCTAGATGATTGTGTCGAGGCAGGGTAGTTAGAGGACTGTGTTCTCTATAAGGCAAAACAAGTGTAACCCAATAAAATGTCTGTGCTAAGCTTTGCACACTGAAGCCTCCCCTGATGTCCCCAACAGGAATCAGATTCAGAAATGGAGGTCTGCTTTCCGTCCTCCCTCAACCCACAGTTCCCACCAATATAATTACATGGATCTGACTAAAAGAAACTGATAAAGGTTTATTTCGGGAACAAAATAAATCAAGGGATGTGAGATGCGGGTATCAGGGAAAGGGGTGCAAGTGATTCCCTAAAATCCCCTTTCAGTCCCTACTGGGCAGGGTACCCACAGAGATTCTTCTGCATTCCCCAAATCCCAGCTTCTCTGACCCAATTCCAAATGATACTCTTACAATTAGAATTGTCGCTAACTAAAGGGGAATATAGCAAGACAATGTCCAAGGCAAGTTTTGTGGGTCCCAAGAGTTGGCTCCCCACAGAAGTCCAGACCACCCCCCCCCGACAACCTGAAGAAACTGTTGTTATATATTCTCCAATGTGATCAGGAGCCAGTAGAGATCAAGTGGAATGATTTATCTTCACCGAAGGTCTCAGAAAACTCTTCAGATTTCACTTTGTAGGTCCCACAGCCCCCCAAAATCCAACCTCCCTCCTGGGCTATCAACCCCAAAGCTTGAGTGAGCAGTTGGTTCTTCTCCCAGAAGTCCATACATCAGGCCAACTGACATTCTCTCTCCACCTTCTTTGTTCCATCTGTCAGTTCCAAAAATGTATAGCTTGCCTTGCTTCCTACACTTTACCACTCTTCTGCTTTGGAACCAATACTTATTCTAAGATAGAAGGTAAAGATTTAAAAAAAAAAAGCCTTTTCATGCTATTCCAAAAGATCTTCTCTTTGAATACTCCTTTACCACTATAACCTAATACCTTAATATAATCATAATTCTTTTGCTAGTCAGTCTCATTAAGATTCACATTATTTGAATCACATTAAGCCGTAAGGTTACTAAAATATGTCTTAGGATCAGACTTCATACCATCTTGGCTCAACTTCCATTTTTTTCTTTTTCTAATTAACATTATTAACAAATTTATGAGCATCCAATAAAATTAACATTTTTACATACAAAGTAGAACAGAAAAGGTAATTATATATAAAATTTTAAATTTCCATTACATATAGCTTGCTTTTCCTTTTTACATATACAATAAATTCAAATATAACTATTTTTCTTCAAACAAATATTTCTATTTTCTTCCTCCTATCCACCACCACTGAAAAAGAAATCAAACCTGTATAGTAAATATGCATAGTCAACAAAACAAACTCCCCCAAAGGACCTGCCTTGAAATATAATTTTCATTTGTGTATACATTATTAATTCTTTATTTTATTTTATTTTTATTCCCAGTTACCCATTGAAATGGTAATAAATATCATATTCATTATACATAAGAAACCATGTAAATCATATTTCCTTATTAGTTGTGTTCCAAACAAATGAAAGAAAAAGAAAGGAGGAAAAATTGCTTCAGTCTATATTCTGAGTCCATCAGTTCTCTATCTGGAGGAGCAGAACATTTTCATTATGTGGCTTTTGGAATATTTGTGTGTGTGTGTGTGTGTGTGTGTGCGTGTGCATGTGCGCGCGTGTGTGTGTAGGCATATAATATATAATCAGGGATGAATGATCAGTTACTAAGTCTTTCACAGTCATTAATCTTTATAATACTGATATCCCCCATAAATTATTTTTCCTAATTCTGATCATTTCATTTTGCATCAATTCATACAAATCTTTTCAGGTTTTTCTGTAAACCTCCTCTTCCTCATTTCTTACAGCACAAGAGTTTTCAATTACATTCATATAACATGACTTGTTCAGCAATTCCACTATTGAAAGGCATTCCTTCAGTTTCTAATTCTTTGCCACTATAAAAAGAGCTGCTATAAATATTTATATACATGTGAGTCTTTTTCCCTTTTCTTTGATTTCCTTAGGGTATAGATCTAGTAGCAATATTGCTAAGTCAAAGGGTATATGCAATTTTATAGCCCTTTGGGCACTGTGTTATTCATTCAAAGGTGATTTTTCCAGGATTAATCAGCTAAGAAGTGGCCTGTTTAAGAATACAGTATTTCTCTGAAGTTAACTTTGTAAGAAAGTCTCCTGACTCCAAGATTAGCAGTCATTCTTTATCTCTATTTAAAAATAGATTCAAAGAAATAGAGATATTTAGCCTGCAAGAATATTTTGCTGTCATTGGTATTATTTATTTGGAGTGAGGGTAGATTATAGCTGTCGTAAAATATTCAAAGGATTGTCATGTGGAAGAGAGATTGCATGAGATCTTCACCCTAAACAACAGAATTAGCAAGAATAGATGAAATAAGATGGAAAGAGTCAAATTTATATATAATCTAAATGAAGAATTCTGCCCCAAGAGATAGTGCATTACCATTGATTAAGGACATAAGGAAAGACTGAATAACCACTTATTGGTTATATATATATATATTTTTTTTTTATTTTAGAGGAGATTCTTGTTCAAGGATGGGTTGGACTAGATGACCCTGAGTTCTCTTCCAATTCTGAGCTCTGTTATCATGTGACTCTTCATGACCCTATTTGGGATTTTCTTGGAAAAGATATCACAATATTTTTCCATTTCCTTCTCAAATTCATCTTACAGAAAAAAAAAACTGAGGCAAAAACTCAGAGAAAACCAAGGGAAATAGAGTTAAGCAAGGGTCACACAGCTAGTATCTGAAGTTGGATTTAATTCAGGAAGATGAGTCTCCCTGATACCAGTTCCATCCCTCTATCCACTGTGACACTTAGATGCCCATTTTATGCCAAATGACTAATCTGTACATGACACTCTACTTGATACCATTTAAATCAAACTCTGCCTATGATTTTTGGCCAAAAATTAAAATTATAAATGGAAAAGACAGCTTATTATATACCATTTTCATCAAACATTTATATGAAGGATTTATTTTTTTTTATATGTCAGTGGTCCTAAGTACTGAGACTATCAAGGCAAAAATGTAACCATCTCTGCCCTGCCTCCATGAACAGAGGAAAAATGAGTACAAATAAAAGAATACAAAATATGTACTGTTTTGAGATGGGTTTAGGGATAGAGGGAGCAACACAATAAAGATTATTGCAGAATAGAACTGGTCAACATACTAATTGTTACTGGGAAGATTCTTCCTGATGACATTTATAATATCTTTGGTTGATTAAAAAAAATCAGTCATTGTTTTCCCAAGGAGACTTTTGCAAGAAGATCACTATAAATTATTTTTGTATACAAATTCATTTCATTCCATAAACCACTGGAAAAATTGAACCTTTCCTTTGTAATTTAATTTTTTAAATTAAATATTCTGAAGTACACAGATTGTACACTGCTATAAAGGTTTCAGGTGATTGCTCTGATTAATTAATCCAGTGCCCCTAAGTCTTTAAAGAAACAGTAACCTTTTGTCTGAATTTTGTCATCCATGGTAACTTTTGAGGTAGTTTAATCCCATCTCCCATAAAAACAGGAAAAAAGGGTTGATGATTTGGAACATATTGCTTGTATTAAGCCTGTAATTTCACTAGTATACGGAACTCCCAGGAAAGTGATTTTTTGTTCTTAGCTGCCTAGAGAAGGGATTAAGTGACCTATCCAAAGTAACCCTCTCTTCCTTGACTCAGGGGGCTAGCTCTCAATTAGCTATGCCACGACTATCTCCTGTTTATAAATAACTATTGTAAAACAGCTAATGGCTTAAGATTCAGTATATTTTCTCTCTTTGAAAGAATTAGAGAGCAAAGAAGCCAGCTTTATTACTGTGATAATTTTTAATGCTATCTGATTCAATATAAAGGAGAGATATACTTACAATCTTGTGACTGAAATAGAAGAATACAATAAAAAATTTAATTTGGAAGTTGGGGGTTAATTTTAGAGAGCTAACACTTCTTGTTCTATGCCTTTTTTCATTCTAGGTTTTATTATGTTTCAGGTTATTTCTACATAATAAATAGCATTATAATAATCAATAATTATGTTATTAATATCAATAATAATAACAAATAATTACTCCTTAATAATTATGTTCTTATATCATTTTTTCTTCTAGGTCCTTGAGGTGAGGCACTGTCTTATTTCATCTCTGTATCCCTGGTGCCTTGCAAATAGTAGGTGCTTGATCCTTTCTTTTATTTGGATGGATGGAGTCAGTGTAGGTGCCACTGTAAGAAAATAACAATGCTCAATGCTTTTGATATTCTTTACATGTCTCAAAGAACAAAGATATATGACTCTCACAATAATGCTGTGAGATAGCTAATATTATGTCCATTTCACAGATAAAGAAACTGAGTAGCAGAAAACTTAAATGATTCAAAATAGCTGAACCCAGGTCAGAATCAAAGTCATCTGACTTTTACATGTGATTTTCTTCCTTTTGATGTTCACATGACATTTCTTACTATCATTAAGCAAGCGTTTGTTAAGTATTTTTTATAAAGAAGACAGGACTGAGTACTCAGGACAGAAGACAAAATGAAGTATTCCCTGCCTCAGGGAACTTTTATTGAGAGAAACATTTTATTAAGATTGACAATATGCATTGTATAAGCATATGCAAAATATAAATATATAAATATAAGATGGTTAGATTGGGTGGTACCCAGAAGCGAGAGCAATCACTAAATACCTCATGTAGTTGAAGGTGCTGTTAGAGCTGGGCTAGGAAATAAGCAAGGAATTATAAGATGCTTTTGGCCCAAGGATCCAACAGAAAGTTCTTTACCTGTGTTGGTCTGTTCATCATAATAATAACTGATATGTACTGAGTGCTTTTAATTTCCCAAGTTGACTGAGATATATTATCTTATTTGTGGTGTGATGTGGGGGCAATTCAAATTATCACCCTATTTTGCAGAGTAGAAAAGTGAGGCTCAGAAAATTTAGGTGATTTGCCAGTGATCACAAAGCATTCTTTAACCAAACTTTCTTTCCCCTTTGTTCCTCATATACAGTTCTCTGATTCTTTGACTTTTTACTGGCTGACCCCCTTTTACCAGAAATGTAGTACCTCCTCACCTATAACTCAGAACATCCCTCAATTAATTAAAGATACAATTAATTCAAGCATCATTTTCATAGAATCTTTTTGTGATCTAACCAGCTTCTATCACCCTATATTTCTAACTTATTTAACTACTTTTTATTTATTTTTATTTATTGTTCATCTACTTATTCTGTAGGTATGTATGTACAACTATCTATCTTATCTGGCTAGCTGGCTATCACACCTATTATAAACCCTAGAAGAATCAAAAGCTCTCTGGAACTAGAGACTGTTTCTTTTCTTTTCTTTCCTTTTTACTTTTAGCAACTAGCACAATTTCTGGCATATAAAACAAAAGATTTTTATTAATGCCTCCTACACGCCAGGAAGAATGATAAGTACTGGAAATACAAAATATACAATAAAAAAGAAAGACAATCCTTACCCTCAATGTGTTTACAATTCTTTGAGAGAATGGAGAAATAACACAGAAAAGGGAGCTGAAAATTAAGAGGAAGGGAAGGTTGAGGATTTATGCGGGGAGCTATGGGATTATCTAATTCATAGTGAAGATGACTGGTATAGGTACTTCCTCAAATGGAAGTTCCAGGGACAAACTCAGTGATCAGGGAAGAGAATATACTAAAAATGATGTTGCATGGTGGTCAAGAAATAGTATAGAGGACGTTGGAGTGAGTTTTCTTAATGGTTGATTGATAGGAGGTATCTACGATTTGAGCTAATCTTTCTGTTTATATTCACTACTCTATGTTGTCTTTTTCTTGGTATCAAAAGACATTTTTCTTTCTTTTCTTTTTTTAATTTATTAAATTTATTTTTCTTGTTAGAGGTGTTCTCCTCTCTTTCCCCATCTTGCACTAGAGAAGGCGTAATTTTATTTTATAATTATGTATATGTATGTATATGTATATATACACACATGTATGTGTGTGAGATACATGTGTGTATATCTATGTGTGTGACAGGAACAATGATAAGTACAGAGAATATAAATATACAAGAAAAAATGATAATCCTTACTTTCAACTTGCTTACAATTCTATGGGAGAATGGAGAGACAACACATAAAAGGGAGCTGAAAAGTAGGTGAAAGGAAAGCTACCAAGGTTGAGGATTTGTAGGTGACCATAAGAAGATGAATAGGATTGGGGAGGTGGGGATTTTATGGAAGCCATAAATGATCCACAATGCCTAGCATTTGACTCAAAAATACATAAAATTATGTATAGTTCATATAATATCCATGTATTTTGTCTAACACCACGAATACATACAATTTCTTCCTTAAAGTTAAAATAAATAAAGAGTTAATTTGCAAAGAGAACATGAAAGCCAGCAGACAACACACAAAGGCTAGAAAAGTAGAGATCTCTTAAAAAGGCAAGTAATTCATAAATAAAATATATGTACTATTATGTATAATGTTATCTTACAGTCTGCATTTACTATTTAATAGCACAAATGAATAACTGCACAATTTTTTCTTAAAATTAAATTTATATTAAAAGATCTGATTCTATGCTTTGATTTAGGGATACCAAGAGAGTTTATGGCAATCTCTCATTTGATATCTCATGGTGTGATCTTTGCATCTTGAGTTTCTCCTATCTTGTGTCATTTTAACCCCATAAACCCCATTAAAAGTTTTGATATCAAGTATAATATTCCTAATGTTTCAGAAAGTGCTCCCAAGGAGCATAGGAAAGTGATGAACTTGAAGGAAAAAGTAAAATTGTTAGATATGCTTCATTTTGCTTCAGGCAAACTGGCTGATGCAGTTGGCATTAAGGCATTAATAAGTTAAACATAAGGCATATCAAGAAAAAAAGAGAAGGAAGCCATTGCCACATTTTCAACTACCAAGCATTTGCATAAACCACAAGATCTACACAGAAAATGCAACATTCTTTTGGATGTAGGATTGTTATAAAAAAGGCATTCTGGCAGACACTGGCATTGGGCAAGAAAAGGCTAAAACCTTATATGATTCCCTAAAAGAAAATGAAGATAAAAGGTCTGTGGATTTTTAGGCCAGCAAAGGCAGGTTCAAAAATTTTTTTTAACAGTTTACCAGTGGTTCTCAAACTTTTTTGGCCTACCATCCCCTTTCCAGAAAAAAATATTACACCAGCACCCCCTGTCACATACTATCACCGCCCCCTTACAGTTATTCACTGCCCCAAATGCACCTGTGGCCATCAGTGGCCCCCTGGATCACTGCAGCACCCACTAGGGGGCGGTGGCGCCCACTTTGGGAATCACTGGTTTAGACTATGCAATGTAAAAGTAATGGGAGAAGCAGCATCTACTAATCAGGAGACAGCTAGGGAGTTTCTGGAAACCCTGAAGAAACTTATTGAAGAGAAAGACAACAAGCGAGAATAGATTTTTCATTGCTGATAAAGCTGCCCTAACCTGGAAAAAAAATGCCTTAGAGGACATATATCAGTTAAAAATTTAAGTGAACTCCAGGTTTTAAGGCTACATGGGATAGGAAAACCCTGCTCTTTTGTGCCAATGTCATAGGGTTTATAATAAAGACAGCCCTGATTTATATAAAACTGCTAATCCTCAAGCTTTGAAAAGAAGAGATGAATACCTGTTTCCTGTCTTCTGGATGTTCAATAAGAAAGCATGGACAGCCAAAGCACTTTTCTTTAACTGGTCCAATCAGTGTTTTGTACTAGAGGTTAGGAAATACCTTGTTAGCAAGGAATTACCCTTTAAGCTGTGCTATTGCTTCTGGACAATCCCCACGCCACCCAGAATTCCACATTGAAGGCATTGAAGTCATGTACATGCCAATACAACGTCTCACATTCAGACTCTTGATCAGGACATACTACAGACTTTTAAGGCACACTACATGTTACTCAGTGGAAAGGATCATAGAAACTGTTAAAGAAAACCCTGAAAAAGACAACATGATGAAAATGTGGAAGTTCAATATTGCCGATGCAATTAATTTCATTAAGAGCTTTAAAAGCTAACAAGTCTGAGACAGGTAGGTTCATGCCGGGGAAAAGTTTGGCCAGAATTCCTCATATTTTCTGGCTTTGCCAAGGTTCCATATTACATGGCAATGATTATATCTCTGATATATGTATATATTTGGTCATGAGATTTTTGTCATCATCATCATCATCATCATCGATTAGCATTCAACTTCATTTCAAGTTAGATTATAATATACCACAGACTAATGGTGCCAAAATGGAATTTCAAAGGTTATTTTATTAATGTATTTTGTTAAATGTGCAGTGTGTTTAGTATTATTCTCATTAAATGTTTCTTTTTTATTTTCATATTTATTTTCCTATATTTAAATTTTCTTTTTCATATAGTACTTTTACGTAATGTTGACCTACATATAGCCTATGACCAAATACTTAATCCAAATTTTATAATAAAGGTACTATTATATTTATATATAAGTGTGTATATATAAATATTATACATATACATATAAATGAAAAGGAAAAAATCAGACTTCTCTGATAGGAAGGGAAGGAAAAGGTCAAAAAAATTTACTCAGATTTTCTAGATTGCAGGGGCAACACACCTCTAACACCACTTTGTAGAAGGGATTCTTGTGTGTGTATAAAAAAGCCATGCATACTTCTATTTATTAGTTCTTTCTCTTACAACTTAAACCTCTTAAATTCCAAACCAAGCATGATTTTATGTTTTACATAAAAATGGTCATTGAGCAGGTCACATGAGAATAGAACAGTACACCACTGATATATAATATCATATAGTTTCATATGGAGTTTAATGTTCACATAATTTTCAGCTTAAAGAATCTAAATATATTAAGTGGGATGAATTTTTTTACCAAGACCAAAAAATTATTCACATTATCACATTAATTAGCCTGTCTATGTTGAATTAGTCTTTGAGACATCATAAGCGAAAGCTAATTAGCCAGACTTTAGTGTCTTGTCAGAATCCTAGAGCAGAGTGTGGAGAGGAGATTTTAAAGCACTGTTTTAGAAAGGGTATAGCAGATAAAATAATAATTGTAGGCACTTTTGTAACATATTTGCTTAAATGATTACATTTAAACCTCAGGATGAGCTGTTTCATATTTTATACTTAAGGAGACTAAATTTTCTAAGTGAGAGGCATGATGTTCAATAGGAAAGAATGCCAGGTTTGTTTCAAGTTACTGGTGTTCTATTTATTATCTTCCTGACTTTTGACAAGCCAATTAGTCTCTCTGGGGATTAATTTCCACATATGTTTACAATAAAAGACAAGGTGCTGTGCTAGATGACCTCTAAAATCAAACTAGCTCTAAATTTATGATCCTATATAATTTTTCCAAAGTCACACAGCTAGTAAGAGGAGGAGCAAAAACTTGAATCCACGTATACTGACTCTAACACTAGTACTTTCCCTTAATTCATGCTATTTTCTTAGTATTCAATTTCTCTGCCTCTCCAAAGAAATATTTGACTTGCCCATATGGACACACAATTATTGAGTTCGATGTTTGATAAAGAAACACTATGATATGCTATAAAGAATATGAGTTTTGACCTCAGAATACCTACATTCAAGTCATGAGCCTGGCCATTAATAACCATAGACTTTGAGTATAAATCATTTAACCAATATAGATGTCAGTTTCTTCATTTATAAAATGGGACTCCTTTTACTATTCACTTCACAGGGTCTCATAAATAACTACAGAAACTTTGCTACATCAAGTATGCTAAATGGATATGTGTGTGTGTGTGTGTGTGTATACCTGTGTTTACATTAATATAGGAACTCCCAGTGTTGAAATTTTTTCCATCAATGCAATCAAGTCAATTGACATTAATTTAATACTTACTATTGTGTACCAAGGACTGTACAGAGCAAGAATAAAAAAAAAAGAAAAAAAGAAACAGTCTTAATTCTCAAGGAGTTTACTGTCTATTGGAAAGTAGCACTTAAAAACAACTATGTAGACATAAGATATATGCATAGTAAATAGAAAGTACTCTGAGAGTTAAAGGGATTAGCATCTGGGACAGGGGTAGGGACCAGGAAAAACCTGGGATTTGACCTGAATCATGAAGGAAGTCACTTAAATACTTGGAAACTAAGCAGAGGAGGAAGAGCATTCCAGGCAGTTACTATAAAGATGTAGGAGCAGGAGGTGGGGTTTGTGTGTGTGTGTGTGTGTGTGTGTGTGTGTGTGTGTGTGTGTGTGTGTGTGTGTGTGGATAGCAAGTAGGACAGTTTATCCGTGTAGGAGAGGCTATAGAGGGAAATGTAAGGAGACTGGAAAGGTACAAAAGGAACAGATTGTGAAGAGTTTTAAATTCCAAAGAGAGGACTTTATATTTGATCCTAGAAAATCATAGGGAATCAGCAGAGTTTAGTAGAATCAAGAGATGGGCAGCCCTAAAGTTTAGTAAAATCACTTTGGCAATTGAGAGGAAGTTGGATTAAAAAGGGTAAAATCTTAGAGTTATTCATTAGGCAGTTAAGATCAGATGAGATATGATGAGGATATGAATTAGGGTAAAGACTGTAGGAGTAGAACACATGTAGAAGGGATATTGTAAAGTCAGAAACAACAAAATTTCTTGACTAGATATGTATGATCACTTCAAAAAGTTTAAAATTTGGATAACTGAGAGTATTGGGGAATTTGGAAAAAGAGAGAATTCAGAGAAGGAAAATATGATGATTAATGTCTTAGACATACTGAATTTGAGATGCCTATGAGATATCTAATTTGAGATGTCCAAAGGGTAGTTGATAATAGAGTACTAAAATTCAGGAGGGAAACTCTGGATCCCTACAGATGTAGGGGTTACTCTTTACTGGGTCAAGACCTCTGCTAAGAAAGAATGATTTTGAAGAATAGTTATCTATATACAAGGAAATTTATATCCTTTCTTTATATTTTTTAGCAATTTATATTCTTTAGAAGATGAGGAGACAATGAGAAATATCAAATCTTATTAATTATTAGAGTAAATTATTTTCTCAAAGACATCTTTTGTGCAAAACAACAGAATCAAACAATAATTTTCTATTAAATAAAAAACTTTGTTTTTTAAATTCTTAGAGTCCCTCAGATTCATTAGTTGGCACGTTAAATGCTAACTCTTTAATATGTTAATCTCTTACTAAATCTATTATAAACTCCAGAGGATATTTAATCATTGGTTGTAGTAGAGTTATGTTGTATTGCTTAGCATAAGGAGGGCATTGGTCGAAAATTGAAAATTGCTTGCTTACAATAAGATGTAATGTTTTAATGAAACTTTAATGAATGAGCCATGTATGTTTACACTGGTCTCTATGTGTACATGATAGAGAGAGAGACAGAGTGAGAGAGAGAGAGAAAGAGAGAGAGAGAGAGAGAGAGACAGATAGACAGACAGACAGACAGACACAGACACAGACACAGAAAGAGAGAGACTAATGTGAAATAACAAATGGAAAAGGTCTATGAATAGAGAAAACTGAGTGAAACAGAGATTAAGTGACTTGCTCAAAGTCATATAACTAGTAAATGTCTTAGACCCAATTTGAACTCAGGACTTTCTGACTCCAGACCTAGTTCTATCCACCTAGATGCCTCACAGTTCTAGGATCTCCATTTAAGGAAAGACTTTGAAATAATCCAAACCTCTTGAGAAAGGCAACTAGAATAACGAAGGACCTTTAGTTTATGCCATATAAAGGGTTGAAAAAACTGGCTATGTTTATCCAGAGGAAAAGTAGACTTGGGGTTGTAAAGGGAGCATGATGTCTTGAACTATATTAAAAGCTTTCTAATGGAAGAAATATTAGATGTATTCCATTTTCTCTAAAAGTAAATGAATAGAACAATGGATGCAAACTGCAAGGAAGCAAATCTGGGCTTAAACTGAGGGAAAAGTCTTGAAAATCAGAACTCTTCAAAAGTGAACTTAGATAAATAGTAGGACATTCTCTCTCTTGAAGTCTTCAATCGATGATAGAAGATATTTGTTGTGTATATTAAGAGGAGTGTTTTCTTTTTTATGGTATAGGTATAGGTTAGGTTACATCCTTAAAACTCTGTGGTTCAATAAACAACCCATTAAAAAAGTAGAGGATTCTTGTATTAACAAAAGGATTACAATCCTCCCACCATGAGCTTCCCTTACCCTCGAACAAACTAGTACTGCCTTTATGGCATATATTTCACATATGTAGAAAATTGTTCTTTAAAAAATCTAGATTTCTCAGTAAAATATATTTTGATCACCTGAAAACTGTTATCTTAAACCACTCTGCATTCTCAACTTCTCTGCTTTCCCTTCAAGTCTCAGTTCAAATGCTATTTTCCATAGGAAGCTTTACTGAATCCCCTGATGCTGATTCCTTTCCTTTGAGATTACCGTCTATTTATATATATATGTGTGTGTGTGTGTGTGTGTGTGTGTGTGTGTGTGTGTGTGTGTGTGAAAACACGTGCAAATATCTAGGTACATATGTACCTAGATATTTGCACGTGTTTTCACCCATTTGAATGTGAGCTGCTTGAAATTGAGTGCTAGATTTTTGTTGGAGGGTTGGAGGAGGTTATTTGTTTGTTTTTTGCATTTTTATGTCCCTAGTGCTTAGTATAGTGTCAAAAAGATAAGTGCTTAGAAAATGCTTATTTGAGTCATATTACCTCTCATACTATGTATTTATTCTGTAGGGAAGAGGGTGAAGGGGAAGAAGATTGTGAATTTTAGAGACTCTATGGCACAATAACCTGGTGACATCTGATAATTCTCCTTATATGTGCTATAGTAGGTAATATAGGTCACCAACTCCTAGAATGGCCTGCACTACAGGGAAAAAGCTTGTCAGCATGTGGTATATTCATACTATGTGCTCATGTGACATATGGACAGTAAAACAGAAAAACTAGATTGCAGAATATTGTTGAGACTGCTTTTAGCATCATGTGGAGTCACGTGAAATTAGGGTGGCTAGTGTTGTAGAAACTTTAAGTAGAAATTATCTAAGATATAGTCATCTCCATCATAAGAGACTACATTTTCTGCCCTTGTAGAAAAGGGTAGTAACCGGTGCTCCCTCCTTTACTCTCTAATCTTCAAAAAAGATATTGGGCTATATTATATCTATGAACATTAGATATTTATAGTCTCAGGGTATGATGATCTTGATATATGTGCTACCAAAGCAAGCATGGGTAAAGTAATCTTGAGGTTGGTCTTCAGGGAAGGTCCATTATATTTCCACTAGTTATCCAGGCAAGATGTTTTCCTTTCCAAATCAAAAGTTTACTCTTGAATAGCTTAACTCTGTCCCACCAAAAACTCATTGCTAAAAAGAGCCACAGATATTGAATAATGAAATTAATCAAAGTAGAAAAATAGTCATCAAAGGAGTTAAAGAGATTACATGAGATGAGAAGAAACAAACAGTTACTGGAATTCTACTTTGAAATTGGAGAAATTTCAGATTAACCAAAGAGAATTTATCTGTGAAATCTATTCTCAGTGGTCTTTGAGAGGGAGGTTCTGGGAATGAAGGATTATGTTGAAATGCTCAATTTCCCCAAATGATTCTGGCTCTGGGAAGGTCTATCATAGGCTCCTGAAAATCTTCTCATCCTCCTCTGTTACCTGAAGACATCTAAAAAAACTCTTCCAAGTCCATCTGGGGAAGGGATGTTATAATTGTAACTGTATATGGGTATGACTTTATGCAGTATGAAGATGGTACCAAATCATAGGTTCCAACACCTTTAATGTGTATGGCAGAAAGGAAGAGCAAAAAAAATGAGGCATTTAGGAGCAGCTGGGTTGGTCAATGGACTAAGAGCCAGGCATAGAGATGGGAGGTCCTAGGTTCAAATCTGGCCTCAGACACTTCCCAGCTGTGTGACCCTGGGCAAGTCACTTAAACCCCATTGCCTACCCTTACCATTCTTCTGCCTTGGAGCCAATTCACAGTATTGACTCCAAGACAGAAGGTAAGGGTTTAAAAAATGAGGCGTTAAAAATGCAATAATCATAATAATAATAGCAATAATAGATGAGCCAGTTAATCATGTTATTACGTATCTGTGAATGTAGAGGATCCCATGGTAGAGATAAAGCTGTATACATTATGGGATGAAGGCAAAGTAGTGGGGATAATTAAATTCTTTAAGGCTATTCTCAAAGAGTCCATGTAGAAATATGATTTCATTTAATAATGAATAAAGAAAGCAGAAGTTAATCCCCTAGTTTAAGTGAAAGGGCCAAAAGGGGAATAGAAACTTCTTTGTATCAATCTCAACTCTATCACATACCAGCATTAAAATTTTCTGACTTTGGCTGCTTATCTTATTTATTAATCTGCTAGTGAAAAGTTCTATGTGATTACTCATTTATATGAAGTGCCATACGTATGCATGTATTCAAGTGTATGTTTTGATAGCTTTGGTGATATTAAACTTTGTTGCATTTTGGAGGGGAAGTCAGGGCAGAAGTATGCAACAAAATAAATTATTGAATGCAAATAAACAATTTACCAACCAAAGAGTAATATGAAAGTTCCTAAATTTCAATTTTAAATTAAAAAAAACAAATAAACATCTGAATATTTTTCAAATGATAAGCTATAAATAAGGAAGATTTAGAAGGAAAATATTAATCACATACAGAAAATTAAATGGCCTAAATGAATATTTGCATATATGTATATATGCATGTACATACATAGATGCATACCTGTACATGCACATACATTTATGTATACATGTACATATATGGAGCATAAATAATGAAGAAAGTTCTGGGCATGGAGCCAAAAAGATCTTGGTACAAATCTGGCCCCTGACATTTACTAGTGTGTAGGACAGGCATCTTCCAGTGGTTCACTTAAATCTCTGGGACTTGCAGAGTTAACATGTGCTTTGTGTTTATGGAACCAATTCCCACACTATGAATTTCCTACCTTCCTGAATTCTCAGATGTTGTGAAATACCCAAGATTCTGGTTACCAGATTAAAAAGATAAATAAAAAAAATAAAGTAGAAATCTAAGGGGATCTTGAAATAATATGTGTCCTTTTTAGCCACTATTTAAAATCAGAGACTGGGGAAACCCATCTTTAAAATGGAATATATTTTATTGAGAGAGAAAGAGAGAGAAAATGTGGAGCAATGGCTCATATCATGCACCTTACACAGTATTCCCCACATTTACAAAGAGAGAGATGTGTGACCATGCCTTAAGTCATTGGCCTGAGACAAAATAATCCAAGATTTTTAGAAAAAAAAAAAAAACTTTTCTGTTAGAAAATACAGTCTTCATTTTAAATGACACATTCAAGCTTTCCTTCAAATGAACATTTTCAAGAAAATGGTCATGGGTTGGGGATAGAGATTTTGACCCAGAAATAAAGGATAGGAATGTTAAATTAATTAGCTTTATAGTGGATACAAAGAGATGAGGAGTTCAGGGCTGGATTACCAGGGAGAGGCTGAGGTTTTACAATGGATACAAGAAGATGATTCCAGCCATGGATATGACCACCTGGGAGAGACCCCTAACACTACGGGAGAAACTAAGGTCAGTCTAGGACTTAAAAGACCCAACCCAAAATACTTACAGCCTGTAAGGCCTTTGTCTTGCAAGGAGAAGGATGGAGTGAAGTCTAGCAGAGAGAAGGATGAGGTGGAGGGACCAGCTTTCTACTGGGGTCCTAGGAGTACTGATCTTTGAGAGATTAATAACAAGCTAAAATGTTACTCGGAGAATTATACATTCATTCCATCTCACACAAAGGGAAGGAGAATGGAGTCATATCAGTTCAAGATATATTTTTTCCCAAAATGTGAACTTCATAATACTACTTTTCTTGGGTAATTTCTTCTAACCACAGGTACACAAATTATAAGCAAAATATCCAAGTCATAAAGAAAGAGGTTTATTATGGGAGGACCAGTCCCACAACAAAGCTAGACCCCTGGTCATGACCAGAGGACCCCGAGCACTGTGAGAGACCTTCTTTTATACCCCAAACAATTAGGCAACTTCTATATCAGTACTAACATAGACCAGGTCAGTGACAAAAATAGAGTTGTGGATTGACTGAAGTAATCAGGAAATACTTCTCATGGTTAGATGAAGTCATTTGACCATGACTTAAGAATCACTTGATGGAAAGGGGGGAATGGAAATGCCTGGGCTGATGATACATAGGATAAGAGGGGATGGTGTTAAGTGGTACCAGGTTCTGAACTAAAGGTCAGACATCCTGAGGTATAATGGATCACAAGTTAGGGTGCCTGATATAGCAGCTTTGAAGGGTGGGACTGATACTAAGGCCTATGCAAAAACAGTTATTTCCTTAATCCAAATCCTTAATACTTATACCAGAATATTCACAAAAACCTACTAAAATCATGGCTTATGCTAACTAGCTTAGAATTACAATTATGATTAGCTCAAACCTACTGATAACATTAAAATCTAATCTTCATATAAGGGGGTAGGGAGATTTTTATTTCATGTTTTGCCACTATAACTTATCTCTAAAAGGAATTGATTCTCATTCCTTTAGAATAGCATCTATCTATCTATCTATCTATCTATCTATCTATCTATCTATCAATATCTATATCTATCACATCCCTTACCTTCTGTCTTAAAATCAATAATAAATATTGGTTGAAGGCAGGAGAGCAGTAAGGGCTAGGCAACTGAGGTTAAGTGACCTGCCCAGGGTCACACAGCTAGGACATAACTAAGGCAAGATTTGAACCCAGCATTTCCCATCTCCAGACCTGGCTCTCTACCTAGTGAACCATCCAGTTGCCCAGCTCCCTATCTTATTTTTTAATGTTTAAATTAGAATTTTTTTAATTTTATTTTTATTGTAATTCAAAACACATTTCCATATTGGTCATTGTTGTAAGAACAAAGTCATACATGACCAAAACCCTAAAATAAAACCATAAATTCTCTGATGTGAAAGACAACTCCAACAGTTCTTTCTTGGAAGGTGAAAACCATTCCTCATCATAAGTCGTTCAGGATTGTCCCAGATCATCGCATTGCTGAGAGTAGACAAGTTTTCACAGATAATCATAATCCATTATTGATGTTATTATGTACAATGTTCTGTCAGTTCTGCTTATTTCATTCTGCACCAGTTCTTGTAGATCTTTTCAGTTTTTTCATAAATCATCTTGCTTATTGTTTCTTTTCTTTTTCTTTTTCTTTAATTAATTAATTTAGAATATTTTTCCATGGTTACATGACTCATGTTCTTTCCCTCCCACCTCCCAGAGGCAACAAGCAATTCCACTGGGTTTTATGTGTATCCTTTATCAATACCTATTTCCACATTATCAATATTTGCAATAGAGTGATAATTTAAAGTCAACTTCCCCAATCATATCCCCATCAAACCATGTGATTAATCGTATGTTTTTCGTCTACATTTCTACTTCCACAGTTCTTTCTCTGAATGTTGATATCTTTCTTTCTCAAAAGTCCTTCAGAGTTTTCCTGGATCATTGCACTGATGCTAGTAGAGAAGTCTGTTTTGTTCAATTGTGCCACAGAGTATTAGTCTTTGTATACAATGTTCTCCTGGTTCTCTTCTTTTTACTCTGCATCAATTCCTGGAGGTCATTCCAGTTCACATAGAAATCCCCCAGTTCATCATAAATGAATGACAGCACAATAGCATTCCATCCCCATCAGATACCACAATTTGTTCAGCCATTCCCCAATCAATGGACACCCTCTCTTTATCTAATTTTTTGCTACCACATATAGTGTAGCTACTAATATTTTTGTACATGTATTTTTCCATATTATCTCTTTGGGGTACAAACCCAGCAGTAGTATGGCTGGATCAGAGGACAGGCAATTTGCTTATCATTTCTCGTAGCACAATAATATTCCATTACCAATATGTATCACAATTTGTTCAGCCATTCTCCAATTGATGGGCATCCCCTCAATTTCTAATTCTTTGCCTTCTACAAAAAGAACTACTATAAATATTTTTGTACAAGTAAGTGCTTTCCCCTTTTTAAATTATCTCTAAGGGATACAGACCCAGTAGTGGTATTAACAGATAGGCAGTTTTATAGCCCATTAGATATAGTTCCTAATTATCCTCCAGAATGGTTGAGTCAGTACACAATTCCACCAATAATGTATGTGTCCCAATTGTGCCACATCCCCTCCAATACTTACCACTTTCTTTTAATGCCATATTAGCCAATATGATAGATGTAAGGTAGTACCTCAGAGTGGTTTTAATTTGCGTTTCTCTAATTAAGAGTGATTTTGAACACTTTTTCATATGATTATTGATTATTTTGATTTCTTCATCTGAAAATTGCTTGTTCATATTCTTTCACCATTTGTCAATTGGGGAATGACTTATACTCTTATTAATTTCTTAATTCTCTATAAATTTGAGAAATTAGACCTTTATCAGAGCCATTTCTTATAAAAATTTTCCAAGTTTGTTGTTTCCCTTCTAATCTAGGTTACATTATTTTTGTTTGTACAAAAGATTTTAATTTAATATAATAAAAATTATTCATTTTATATCTTTTAATAATCTCTGTCTCATGTTTGATCATAAATTCTTCCCTTCTCCAAAGATCTGTCAGGTAAAGTATTCTGTATTCCCCTAATTTAACTATGGTATCACTCTTTATATCTAAAGCATATATCCATTTTGACAGTTTCTGGGTATAGGATGTAAGTTATTGGTCTATACCTAGCTTCTGCCATACTGTTTTCCAATTTTCCAGAAGTTTCTGTTAAAGAGTGAATTCTTATTTCAAAAGTTAGGATCTTTGCCAGCCTCCTATCTTAATGTAATTGTCCTCCAGAGTTACCTAACTTACTTAACCAGGAGGTGCCTTCCCTTTACTTTTTATGAGGTTTCTAATAGTTTGGTAGCTATATCAGTTATGTCTTCTCCAATGTCAACCGCCTCTTGACTTAAGATGCACAATGGTGAGCAGAAAAAGCAGGAGTGTTGACTTATTTGTTGTTAGAAGTCCACATTTCAAAAGCCTTCACACTTCAAAAGCATGTTAGTTCCTTTGATCTGTTAAACTCATGTTTTTGGTTCTTATAGACTCTTTGGATATTTGGATTTCTCATCCCTCTTTTTCTTTTGACTATTTTGTTCATCCTTCTTGTATTAGGACAAACTTCATTAGAATAACCACTAAGGAAAGCTGCAGAATAAACTTCCAACAAGATTCTATTTGCCTTATTGTTTCAAATGAATTTTTGGATCCAACCAAAAAGCAAGTCAAATATGATAATTTTTTTCTTTTTTATCTAAATGTTTTATCTTAATAGAGTCTTCTCTTTTTCTCTTACTAGTAAACACATAATCCAAACTTCTAGTATCGATTGTGTACAATTGCTTTCTGCTTTGAATTTGGGTATTTATATAGGGATTATTATGGACTTATACTTGTGTGTTATTTCAACAACATTCAGTGAAAGTGTTCTCTCTCTCTTCCATTTTCATCATCTATCCCTTTAGCAAAGAATGAGGTTGAAGATCTTCTTTCTGGCAGTGAGAAAGAAAACTAGACTTAGAGGCAGGAAGATGTGGTTCACAATTTGCCTTAGACATTAACCAACTTGTGAAGCTAAGAAAATCACTTATCCTCTATCAACCTCAGTTTCCTCATATGTAAAATGAGAATAATAATAGATCTTACCTAATAATGCTACTACGAGGATATTTTACAAATTAAATTTACATATTAGTTTACGTATAGTTCTTTGCAAATTTTAAAATGTTGCATAAATGTAACTTCTTATTTTCATCATGATGAAATTTGTATGTTCCTGCATATATTAAAAGAAAAAGTTCAAATATGGTCATTGTCCCCCTAAAAATTCACAGTCCAAGATGGAAAATGCTATAAAGTTAATGACATATAAGCATAAGGTTTAATAGATGCTTATTGACTGACTGAGAAACTGTACCATTGTTCCTAAAGAAAATAGTTTAGTAAGAGAAAGGATAAAATAATATTCATAATACATACAAGATTTATTACTCTCTTATTTCCTTTCTTTAAAAAAACTCTTAAGCTTCAATCTTAGCATCAATGCTAAGTATTGATTCTAAGGCAGAAGAGTGATAAGGGCTAGACTAGGGGGAGGAGGGGTTAAATGACTTGTCCAGAGTCACATAGCTAGGAAGTGTGTGAAGCCAAGATTTGAACCATGGACCTCCCATCTTCCGAGGCCACCTAGCTGTCCCTACTCCTTCACTTCTTAAAGAAAGGTTTCAGTGGAAAATTATCTTTTTTCCCTTTACCTTCAACTGAACAAATATTTATTAACTGCAAAGTAGTCTGTGCTGGGTAACTGAGAGCACAATGATTTTCTTAATAGCCCTAGCCCTAAGAGAATATAAAATGGGTTGGAGGCAAGGAAAGAAGAAGAAGATAAAATAATAAAGCAAACTGTTATTAAGGTAAAAAGGGCGCCTAAAAAGTTGCATAAGAAATCAATTACAGGCAGGTATTACTAGAGTCCAGCTAAGAAATTTGTGTTTTATCCTATAGAGCAGTAGTATCAAACTCAAATAAAAATGGAGGTCACTAAACCATACATAAATATCCTTGCAGAGCATTTATGTTCTTAGACAATCACATAAAAGAACATCTAACTAATCTCAATTTTCTTTTTATTTATTTTGTTAAATATTTCCCAATTGCATCTTAAACAGGCTCTAGATAAGGGGTCAGCAATGTATGGCTCTTTTGAGGGCCAGATATGGCTCTTTCTGCAGGAGTCATAAAGTCAATTTTTACAGGAGCGCGCACTGTGAGCACTGTACGGCTCTCACGAAATTACATTTTAAAAAATGTAAAAATGTGGTGTGTATGGCTCTCATGGCCAAAAAGGTTGCCAACCCCTGCTCTAGATCCACTCAGAAGTTTTGCAGGGAAGTTTAGACAGTGAGGAAACAGTTTTTGAGCAGGGAAGTGATATCATCATAATCATCATCATCATCATGCAATTTAGAATATTTTAAGTTTTGCAAAGCTCTTTATATGTATTGTCACATTTGGTTAGTCCCATGCTGATATGTCTAGACCTGTGTATTGGGAAATTTTTGATAGCCGTCTGAAGAGTTAGTGAGAGAAGAGTTTGGAGTCAGGAAGTCTAAATCAGGGGGCTTTTTATGGAAAATACATATGGATAAGAGATCATGAGAACCTGAATAGGTAGCAGCAATTAAGGAAAGTAAATTCAATGAAACTTTTCAACTGACAGGATGCAGAGAGTTAGGGAGATGGAAGAATTAAAGATGATTCAACAAGAGCAGCAAAAGGATAAGGAATGACTTGAAGGAAAAAATAAAGAGTGAAGGAGACAGTTAATAGGTTTGGGGTCTTGACGAACATGAGCATAAAAGGAGCCTAAGAAGCCTCAAGTGTCTCATAAAAGGATAATGATACTGAAGGCAAGAAGCTTAGTTCTGAGGAGTCAAAGAATGGGACAGCCCAATTCAAGAAGTATTTGAAAATCATTTTGGCTATAGCATAAAACATCAACTCTGGATAAACAACATATAGACAGAAGTCTAGGAATGAGGAATTTGCCATGTTTCTCCTGTGATGTCATCACAGCTTTAAATCTATTTAACTAACCTTCCCCTCACGAGTTCAGAAATGCTTCCCTTCTCTAATTTATTGAATTTACACACACACACACACACACACACACACACACACACAAACACACACACACACCATTGATGCTTAGGATTTAATGATGACTGTGTTGATATTCAATTTCTAGCTTCAAGATATAAAAAACTGACCTTTACAATGCAGAGAACTCCTTCAGCTAAAGTAGTTCATAAACTTTCTCTGACCTAATAAATTAATCTTAAGTTGCTGAAGACATTGCTCAGGTTCATACAGCTAACAAATATGACAAGATATTGGAATCTAGACTTCTGGACTCCAAGCCAGGCACCTTATCCCTTATACCATGCTGACTCTGTGTTAAATGCTAGGGACGCAAGGATGAAAACTGATACTGCTGAGGTGGGGACAAGGGTACGGATGGATGGCGAACCACAAAATGTACATCAATAAGTGCATTACAAATGAAAATAACAAAATTGTATGTGATTCAAAAGGGAGAAGAAATCCTATGTTCTTGCTTTTACTTTCTAATATAATCACAGGTACGCAAAGGTCACCTTTGTTTTGTTAAGGAAATATTTGAGAAATGTAACTAGCAACTGCTAGATGGGTACAGTATTTCTGAGTGATATTCTATGATTAACTTGGAACTTATTGTAAATACAAAAGTTTTGGCTGTTTTTTTCAAGAGTTATCTATTTGTTCCTACACTAGTAGATTAGGTGTTTCTGTTCCAAATGAAATTTCTCTATCAAAGGCCTATGTTATATGTAAAGTGAGGAAACCTGGGGAAAGTAGAAAGATCCAGGGAGGCTGGCAAATCACTCAGCTCAGTCACCCAGACAACACTCTTATTCTCTCTCTCTCTCTCTCTCTCTCTCTCTCTCTCTCTCTCTCTCTCTCTCTCTCTCCTCCTTTCTCTCTCTGTCTCTCCCTTTCTCTCTCTGTCTCTCTTTTCCCTCAGCTCTTACCCTTCTCTCTCTCTCTTTTTTCTCTCTCAATAGGACTAGGCCTGTCATTTCATTGATAGAGGGAACACTTTCAGCTAATGAAGATAGGAAATTTCAATGTATTTTATAGTTGCTAGAAGGTTAAAAGCCTTTCCTAAGATTTTTAAATACAGTATCAGGTAGTGGTAAGACTTGAACTCAGATCTTTCTGACTTTGAGAATGGCTTTCTGTCCATTATGTCATATTTTTATAATTCTTAACTATATATGAATGAATACATATATAAATACGCTTACATAAAATGTAATACATATATACTAACCACATATCCAGATATGGGGGAGTTAGGTGACATAGTGGATAGAGTGCTGGGCAGACTCATGTTCCTGTGTCCCAAATCTGGCATCAAACACTCTGGGAAAAAAATCATTTCGTACTGTTTGCCTCTATTTCCTCATCAGTAAAATGAACTTTAGAAGGAAATGGCAAACCCACTCCTGTACCTTTGCCAAGAAAAATCCAGATGGGAGTCATGAAGAGTAGGACATTACTGAAACAACTGAACAATATATGTAAATATATGTGCACATATATAAAGTACACATATATAATTACATAATCATTACATAGCAGTTTCCTGGATAATGAGTTATTGGAAGCCAGGCATGGTGACATATGCCTGTAATCCCTTCTGCTAGGAAGCTTAGGCTGGAAGATGACTAGAGTTTAGGAGTTCAGAGCTGCAGTAATACTAAAAGTGATTAGGTATCTATATAAAATATAGCATCATGATCTTCTGGGAGCAGGTTAAAACTTCTTCACTGATTGGTATTTGCACCAGGCACATGAGTGGTCACTGAACTTCCAGCAGATATGAAATTAAGATAGAGAGACCCACTCTTAAATTAAGATAGAAAGACCCAGACTCAAAAATATACATGTAGACTCATCAAGCCAAATGTCATCTTCAAAGTCATCCCTTTTACTGGATTATAATTATACTAGCCCAGCTCAAAAAGTAATGCAGTATTTAAAAATGTATACAGAAAATGTCATATTTCTATCCCACTTATTGAATATTAATATGAGAATTGGTAGGGGTTGACTTTTAGACAATAACACATGAAAATCTAGGAAATAGAAATGGGATTTTTAGCATATTTTTAATGACACAGATAGCCAGATGAATGGGAAACAGATGTCATGGGTAAACATATGGAACTAGAAGAAGAAAAGATTTTTTTAATAAGTGTGCAATAAGAAATCAATAATTCTATTCATGCTAAATACGTAGAAGGCAAGTAGGTTGAGTTGAAAACAGTAAGGAGATTTGGACTTCCTCTAATCAGGAGGTCTTCAAATTGAAGGTGGATAACCACTTTTGAGATACATTATTAAAGAGTTGTTAGAGTAGATGGACATTATCATCTTTCTACACCAAAATTTTGAGATTGATAAAATTTGATAGAGTGTTGGTGTTTGTGGACGGACCAAAATAATTCCAACAAATCATAGCTCTTCCTTATAGGAAGGTTTTATCTAGAGAATATTGAATTAGACATTTATTAAGCTTTGATTTGAGGAATCCATTTGAAGTTCTGACAATATTAGAATGTTATCATTACTATCATCCCTTCTTTTGTCACATCCCAAAGAAGAAGGTTTGCTGCTTAGGGTCCACTATGTCCTTCTGAATGAAAATGGTCTTCATATATAACAAGTTAGATAATATTATGAATAAATGTTGAGCACAAACCAGCAGATTAAAATGAAAATATGAGAGGATGACAAAGAAATGATAAAGTATTATTTAATGTGGGCTTAGAATTTCAGAATTATACTATATATTTTTTAAACTTGCTTTGGCTTTGATTTTAAGAATATTATAATGAGCATCTAGGTAGAACAACGATTCATTCCAACATCTTTGTGATAGGCTGACCAAATCAGCCAAACTTGATAGAAATACACCATAAAACACTAGTGAGGCTTCTTGGCAAGTTGTTTCATCATCTATTGGCAGCTAAAGATGAGATTCAGCTCCTTTCAACTTGGTTTCACAAGCTTTCCTGTGGTTTCAGGGCATGGAATATTAGACAGCATTGATTTAATACAGGCTTCCAAATTAGTCTAACTAGACAAATTGGTGCTTACTGCATGAAACATTGACTGTTCCCTCACCAACAACTAAACACAAAATATAACATTTTCTTCATGAATTGTTCTGCCTCCTAGATCATCATCCACTGAATCTTCATTCCTAAAATGGAGTGGGGAACATTTAAAAAATAAGTCAGACTTACAAATGAGTTTGTGGTACAGAAGCTCATTTGTAAGTCAGTCATTTTAAACTTGGAAAACATTTTTCCTTATGAATAATGTTATGGATGTTAGTTAGGTCCATTGTCTACAAAAGCTTCTTTAACACAAAATATCTAAAATATTATAAATTTTCCATGAGAAATAGATTAATAAAAATAATATTGTTAATTATCTGTAATATTTCAGCTATGTTATGGATTAAGTAGGTTTTAGAGAGATGTTTTAGAAGAAACAAAAACATTATCGGTAATGTTGTCTCTCTAGGGAGAACATTTTCCAAATTTCTGCTCAGAGGTTAGAATACTAAGAATACATCTGTCCCATTTATAAGCCCAGTAGCAAGAGGGGACTAGCTTCTCATTCCCTCAATTATATCTCTTTTAGAGACAGAGAGACCCTTAGGGTTCATTGAGTCTGGCCCCTTCATTGTAAGGTCAGCTAGATGGCTCAGGGATAGAGTCTAGAGTCAGAAAGACCTGAATTAATATTTGTCCTCAGACATGTACTAGCCGTGTGACCCCAGGCAAATCATTTAACCCTGTTTACTTCAGTTTCTCATGTGTCAAATGAGATGGGGAAGGAAATTACAAATTGACCTGGTATCTTTGCCAAGAAAACTCCAAAATGGGGTCATAAAAATTTAGATGTAACTGAAACAGTTGAATAACAGTAAAATTCCCTTCATTTATGAGGAAACACAGTCCCAGACTAGCAAATTGAAATTTAATTTCCAAGTGGAAAAGTCAAATTTGATTCTATCTCTTCTAACTCAAAATCAAATATTCTTTCTGTGTCAACCCACTGCATTACAAGAATTAGTAAGCATTTCTTGATCATTACCAGAAAGAAGTTGTCTGTCATCTCAATCACAAAAAAGAACTACCACCAGCATGACCAACTACCACTTCTACCACCTTCACCATCCACCTACACATATATATGGTAGTAATACAAAATGTGTAAGAGAACTTCATAATATAAATATTAATAACTAGTGAATATGAGTCCTAGAAATGTATCTGAAAGGTAGCTTATCTGGCATATTATCACAATGAAATCTATTTTATCCAAAACATCTAATTGAATAGACATTTATTTTGTGAAAGGTGCAATCCATGATGTTGGAGTTACAAAGTAATTTCAAGATCTTATAAGCTACAGGGAGAGGGGAATAATGCAGATTTTAAAAATATCTATTATAACTTGTAATAAATTACAATTTTAATTATGAGGCTGATTAGTAAAAAGAAGGAAAGGGATTCTTTCAGTTCAGTGAGCAGAGCACAGAGCCAGAGACCCACAACTGCCACACCTTAACCAAAGCAAAGCTCAAGCTCCCAAAAAAAGAGCCCTACAGCATGTGTCTCAGCCAAATTTATCTCCTAAGACCGTGTACATCAAATGAGGATGTACTTAAAAGGATGCTGGGAATTTAGCTCAGGTATGTCAAATTTTCCACCTCCACATGTGGAAATTAATATTATGAGATCCTTTGGGAGGTCAGCATCCGCAATGGATCATTTTAAACATAAATAACTAAAGTATATACTATATTTACACAGGGAAAATACAACAACGTGAGGATAAGGAAACAAAAAGGGAATCAAGAACAAAACCAATTATTGTACCCTTTGGTACAATAAAGTACATATAATCAAATGTAATCAACCCCTCAAAGCTCAATTCTGCACATTCAGTTTGCTCAGGAACTCCTGGAGCAGCATGCAATCTCCACAGGCTTCTTCATGGTATCTTCTCCAAAAAGTTCACTTTCTGGGTTCTGGAAAGTAGTCTCTTGTTCTAAATTAAACTCAAATTCAAAGTAAAAAAAATTATAACAATATCATAGTTCCCCCTGAAGAGGATAATAATCCATTCCTCCCTGAAGAGGAGGATACAGGGATACTTATAAGAATCACATAGGGATACATAGTCAAATCATAGATATATGAATCAATTATCAAAAACATCAAAGAATCCAAAAAAATTTAATAACCTCTGAGTGAAATGTAGCATATTAAAAATGTGGAAAGAAATTCAAGGAAGAAAGAAAAAATTAACAAATCGCAAGTTCTGGTCGCTATTCATGTCCCATAAGCCTGCAATGACAATTATTACTAACCCAATTCAACAGTTTGGACTACATTAAGTTGCCACATAATGGAAGAAAATAGAAAAAAAAAACACTAGATCTTGAAGGAAATGGAAAATTGCATTCCCTGGTCTGATCATTTTCCTTGCTTTTTGGGATAGTGGAGCAAGAACAATCGATGTTATATATTTGATAGAGAGTGTGGTACAAGGAAGTCCTGCATTTAACACATGTTAAACAGTTGCAACCTTGAGTTTCACACATGATCAAGTTCTCATGCTCTTTGCGCAGAATGTCATTGATCCCTATAGGTTTGGTTTGGCCTCTTTTACCTTTGTGCTTCTTTCACACTTCACAGGTTAACTTTTGTGCTCCTTTGTGGTCAGTTTTTTCTTTGATTTAAACATATTCATTGAGCAAAAGTCTCATAATATTAAAGTAATTAGTTGCCATAGCCGAAAGTTTTTGGATTCACATTTATATGCTAGGCAAATGGACATCTTTGCTTATCCTATTGCTAAAATCCAAACAATTAAAAATATTTTTAATACTGGTGACATGTGCTTAAAAAAGAAAAATGAAAGAAAAAATCAAATACTGCATCTCATATGTAGGAAGAAAAACAAAAAATATTTTTAAAAATGTGTATTTTTAACAATCATAGAGGTAAAATATAGAGGCTACTTGCCAAAAGATTCATTTCCTATTTAACTTGCCACGATCCTCAATGTGAGTACAAATGAGGTAGATAAAACAATGGAGGCATAAAAGCAGTAATATTTTCTAGGAAATAAAAATAATCATAAAAGGTACAAGATGTTATAAAAGAAACATAAGATCAGTATTTTTTAAAGATAGAATATGTGTTGTTTCACAAAGGCAACTTGTTCAAGTAGAAGGATCAATAAAATATGATGGAACAAAATAGTACAGATCTAGCAATAGAGGACTCTCAGTCAAATGCAATCAATAGTCAGATACAATCAGTATAGACAATTATTCATCATCAACAGAAGGTACTTATTTTCCATGGATACAATGAATTGATGAGTCCCTCTCCCCAATTTTAATGGCTGTTGGTGTAGTCAGTAGGAGCTGAAATGGTCCATCATAAGAAGTATGTTTGAAATTCTTTATGTAGATGCTATCACCTGGGTTTTGGGGTTTTTTTGGGGTTTTTTTTCTACAAACTCCTGGAGGTAGCTGGGTGACGAGTGCTAAGTCTGGAGTTAGGAATACTTGAGTTCAAATTTAGTTTTGGACACTTTGTAACTAGCTTACTTTGGTATCTTTGCTAAGAAAATCTGAGAATGGGTTCATAAAGTCAGATACAACTGATCAACTGAATAACAATTCTAACAACTAGCTAAGCTCCTCTTCCCCTAGTATTTCCAGCTCATAAGGACTTAAAGGCCTGACTATCTTGCCTCTGTGTTATTTATAATTTCTGGGGTTCCATTTAGAGGTATTGGGGCTCATTTGAGCTTCAAGATATGTAGATATATGACAAACTTCCTGTGGACATGTGGGGGACTTTGAGACTATATTTTCCATGATCCAATGGGTTTCCGGTTTTGGTCGTGACAACGTAAACCAATGTAGAGCATGACTTAAATGGGGAGATGAGGCTTTGACTGCTCTCTTTTTTGTACGAAGCAGCCAAAGGGGATAGAAGTTATGGACTGGTGGGCAGTTTGAATAGACCTTAGCCAGGCAAGTGGTCTAATTTATTCTACTAACATGGCTTTAATTAAAAATATTACTTTTCCTCATAACATCAGCTTTTATCATTTTTAATCGCTATACCTCTTTTATTTTGACTCATTCCCACTATATGGACTTACTGAAGTAAAATCTCTTAGTATTTTTACAGTATGGCTTATGGCTTATAGTTAATTTCCTCAAATGTTGTCACTCACTCCCATGGAGGCACCCAAGTTTCCAAATGCATATCAAGCACATAACAGCCTTTATGTTACCTCCATAAAATATTCATAAGATGCAAATAGCTTTCAAGGTCCATAAACAGATCCAGAAAAAGACCCAAACTCAATCCATTAATTCCCTTTGGCAAGAAGTTGAATGAGAGGTTTCTATTGTTCCCCCTTTGACATTTCAGTGAGTCCCTCTTTCCCATAGAACCATACAATAACAACCTGACCTCTCCACAAAGAGTGTAGGATATCTAGATTCCCTCAGGTTTACCCTTCTTCCAGAAAGTAAAAAATTGGAATCATAATATATTGAGCTCATAAATAATCAGTTCCCTTACTATAAGACGAACCTTCTCAGGATGAATTTGCTTTCCAATTGGGATGATCCCCTAATAGAACATAAGCTCCTTAAGCACAATGATAATTATCTTGTGGCCAAAGATTACACTTGTATTCCTTGGCTCCAGAGAGGAGAACTAGGAATAATGGTTTGAAGGGAGCAAAGGGGAAAATAAAGAATTCATTTAAGAGAAAACAAGGCTTTAATTAAAATTACACAAAAGTTGGAGTTGCTTTAAGAAATAGTGAATTTCCAAGCTAGGGTAATAGTAGAGGGAATTCTCAATCTGGTATATATTGGACTAGATGACCCAGCCAACTCTCAAATTCTGAAATTCAAAAAAGGAAGTTAAAACTCAGAGAGTCTGTGACCCTCTCCAGAAAATACAGTTATAAGTAATAGAGATAGCACTTCAAGTCTTTTGACTTTAAACACAATGTTCATTTCTTTTTGTCTTTATGTTTATTGATTGATTGAGTAGATAGGAAATGTTTTTATTTTTCAGTCTTTTCAATCATGTCCAACTCCTTCTTGGTAAAGATATAGGAATGGTTTGTCATTCCTTTCTCCAGCTTATTTGACAGATGAGAAAATTATGGCAAACAGGGTTAGTGACTTGCTAAGGGTCACACAACTGGTAAGTGTCTGAGACCAAATTTGAATTCAGGTCATTCTGACTCCAGCCCTTCTCTCTATCTGCTGTGCCACCTACCTACCCCACAATACTCATTTCACTCTCCCATCCTGGAGCTCTGACCATTGCTGTGATTGTAGCTCTTTGAATGAATTGCTGGATGAATAATTGAATAAAACTTGTTCATTTAGGCTTACTAAGTGCATATCATTGTAGTAAGGATGGGAATACAAATGTGAGGCAGTTCCTATCTTTTCCTATCTTCAAGGAGCTTATATTCAAATAGGAGTGCTAGAGTTGTAAAGTGTGTGTGTGTGTGTGTGTGTGTGTGTGTGTGTGAATGTGTGTGGTCTAGAGTCTAGAACAAATGGTTTGGCTACAGCTGAGAAATGGTAGAATGTGGCCTGGTTCTAGCCATGATAGTACAAAAGCTCACTTATCAGAACTAAGAGAGTCCCTGGGCTGGGAATAGCCTGAGCTCTGGTGGGAGTCAGAGGAGGCCAAGATCTTTTGTAATTCTGGCCACCTTGGTACTATTTCAATGACTTGATACCTGTTGTTAATTCAAATGAATTGTCCTCAATTAAATTTACCTGCAGTGTGCATAGATATAGATATAGATATAGATATAGATATAGATATATAGGGTTATTGTGGGGTAGGGGCAATAGCTATTGGCCTCACATGTGTTTACAATGTATATTATTTTTAAAAATATCAATCTGAATGTTTTTATTCTATTATAACCTATTTATTATAGGAAAAAAACTAAATGTTTTTAAAAGTACCACCCAGACAGCCCCAAAGCATATTCCTTGTTTTCTGATCCATAAATATCTCCTTTAGAAGTTAATTCAACATATATACTTCAGCTGGTAGCTATCTTTTAGTAAATATCATAAAATAGCCTAGGGATGAAGGAAAGAAGAGACATGAAATACTTGATGAAGACACCATCTTTTAATGGAAAATGAATTATTCATATATGTCATGGAAAAGGTAAATTTGAATTTTTGTGCAATGTTTGGAATACTTCTATTAAACCATAAGTGAAAAAGAGAAAAATTCATATGATACTCATTCTAACAAGGAAAATATTTCAATTTTAAGTTCTGAATTTTTTTTCTTTTCTTACTAAAACCTCATGTATTCCTGTGTTCTGGGGTATGTATGCATGCTTGTATATTTTTGTCTTCTTTATTACTTCTTTTTTAAAGATTAAAAAAAATCTCCAGATTACACATCAATAATATTTTTGATAATCATGCATTGACATTTTTCAATCCATGGTCTCTTCCTTCCTCACCCCACACCCTTTCTTAAGACAGCAGATAGTATGATTTAGATTGTACATGTGTTATTATTATACAATACATATTTCCATTTTCATCATGTTGTGAAAGATTCTTTATTACTTCTCTTCAAAAACTGTATAAAAAGAGCCCTGAAGAAAATTGAGGTCTTGGTTTTTATTTTTAAAAATCTAATTTTAGCCAAATTACCTAACTTGCCTTAGTTTGGGCTATTTATAAATATGAAATGGATAATGTTTGTAAGCTGTTATGAAATCCTTGACTTAAAGGGTTATATATTTAATGAAATAATATGTAAAAGTTAGGATGTATACTCAAGCTGATGTTCCATAAGTGAGTCTTAGGGCTAGTAATAGATCACCTGACATGGTCCAATATATTTAAATTTGTACCACTGAAAGTTATAATTACAGAAAAAGATGGTAATTGGGTCCAGCTGTTCAGTGTGAATTTAAATAAGGTGACTCTGGCCAGGGGGTTAAGTATTTATACTAACGAGAACCTACCTATAGAAACATATAAAGTAAGTCCTAGAAAAACCTTAGAAATTAGGAGCCAATACTAACTAAACTCAAAACAGTCCAAGTTAATGATCATGTATTACTCAACAATAACATGTAAGGTGCTATTAAAATAAGTGATGAATATAAAAAACAAAACCAAAAGAAAAGGCAGAGTCACTGCAGGGTCATGGAGAAGGTTCTAGATTTTGAATAGCAAGATTAAAACTTGAATCCAGACTTTTGATAAGTCATTTGTCCTCCTTAGGTCTCAGTAAACTGGCCTGTGAAAAGAGGGGATTGTACTCAATGATTCCAAGTTTCCTTCCTATTCTTTGGAAATAGTATTAATTTTTTTCAATTACATGTAAAAACAATTTTAAAAATTCATTTAAAAAATTTTGAGTTCTAAATTCTCTTTTTCTCTCTATCATCTTTCCCCCCCCCTTGGGAAGGTAATTTATTATAGTTTATACAGATTATACATGGGGGGTCATGAAAAATATATTTCCAAATTAGCCATGGTACAGAAAAAAAACAGACCAAATAAATGAATGAATGAAAGAATAAATAAATGGAAAAAAATGCTTTGATTTGCATTCAGACTCCCATCAATTCTTTCTCTGGAGGTGGATAACATTTTTCACCATAAATCCAACATCTCATGCTACCAAGAAAAGGTGAATATGGATAAATGACTTAGATATAAAGGATGATATCATAAATAAATTAGGGAAACATGGAAAAATATACCTACCCCTACCTGTAAGATATATGGAAAAGAGAAGAGCTTATGTCCAAGCAAGAGACAGAGAGGATTACAGGAAATAAAATAAATAATTTTGATCACATGAAATTCAATAGCTTTTGCACAAATTTAGTCCAACAAATATTAGAATGGAGAATAGGAAAGTGGTAAAAAAATTACAAATGTCCTTGATACTACACTCATTTCTCAAATATAGGGAATTGAGCCAATTTTATAAAAAAGTAAGAGCCACTCTCCAAGTAATAAAAAGTAAGAGAGGCTTCCGGGTTAAGATGGCGGCAGAAACATCAAAGTTATCAATAGAAATATAGAAAAAATGCTCAAATTGCTATTGGTTAGAGAAATGCAAATGAAAACAATTCTGATGAATACTTACAAAAATACAAACTGCCTAGATTAAAAGAAAACAAAATACTTAAATAATCCCATATCAGAAATTGAAATCAAGTCACCAAAGAACTCCCTAAGGAAAAATACCCAGGGCTAGATGGATTTACAAGTAAATTCTATCAAACACTTAAAGAACAACTAATCCCAATACTATACAAACTATTTGACAAAATAAACAAAGAAAGAGTTCTACCAAATTCCTTTCATGACACAAATATGGTACTGATTCCAAAGCCAGGCAGCCCAAAAAAAGAAAAAGAACACTATAGACCAATCTCCTTAATGAACGTAGATGAAAAAAATCTTAAATAGAATACTAGCAAAAAGACTCTAGCAAATGATCACCAGAATTATTCACTATGATCAGGTAGGATTTATACCAGGAATGCAAGGATGACTTAATATTAGGAAAACCATCCACATAATTGACCATAGCAACAGCCAAACCAGCAGAAATCACATGATTATCTCAATAGATGCAGAAAAAGCCTTTGACAAAATACAATACTTATTCCTATTGAAAACACCAGAAAGTATAGGAATAGAAGGGCCTTTCCTAAAATTAACAAAGAGTATTTATTTAAAATGACTAGCAAAAACTGTGGTACAATCAAACATAATGGACTTCTCTACTAACAGCAATGCAAGGATCTAGAGCAAGGCTGAGGGACTTATGAGAGAGAAAACTAGCCACATTCAGAGGAAGAAATTTGGGAGGAGAAACATAGAAGAAAAACAGCCCATGAACACATGGGCTGATGGGGATATTATTGGGGATGTAGATGCTAAATGATAACTCTAGTGCAACTATCAATAATATGGAATTAGGTCTTAATCAATGATACATGTAAAACCCATTGGAATTGTGCATCAGCTGCAGAGGTGTGTGTGGGGGGAGGGGAGTTGGGGAAGAGGGAAAGAACATGAATCATGTAACTATGGGAAAATATTCAAAACTAAAAAATCTTAAAAATAAAAAATGAAATAAAATAAAAGTAGCTGAAGAAGTAAAAATAAATAAATAAAGTAAAACAATCAGCAAGCATCATCTGCAATGGCAATAAATTAGACACCTTCCCAATAAGATCAGGAGTGAGGCAAGGATGCCCACTGTCACTTCTATTATTTAACATTATACTAAAAACACTAGCAGTAGCAATTAGAGAAGAAAAAGAAATTGAAGGTATTGAAATAGGCAATGAGGAGACTAAACTATCACTCTTTGTAGATGATATGATGATCTACTTAAAGAATCCTAGAGAATCAACTAAAAAGCTAGTGGAAATAATTAACTTTACCAAATTTGCAGGATACAAAATAAACCCACATAAATCATCAGCAGTTCCATATATTTCCAACACAACTCAGCAGCAAGAATTAGAAAGAAAAATTCCATTTAAAATTACCCTAGACATTATAAAATACTTGGGAATCTATTTGCCAAGACAAACGCAGGAATTATATGAACACAACTACAAAACACTTTCCACACAATTAAAACAAGATCTAAATGGTTGGAAAAATATTAATTGCTCATGGGTAGGACGAGCTAACATAATAAAAATGACAATCCTACCCAAAGTAGTTTACATATTCAGTGCCATACCTATCAAACTACCAAGAAACGTTTTTACTGAATTAGAAAAAAATGATAACAAAGTTCATTTGAAAGAACAAAAGATAAAGAATATCAAGGGAAATAATGAAAAAAAAAAGTGAATGATGGGTGCCTAGGAGTACCAGATCTTAAACTGTACTATAACGCAGTATCATCAAAACAATATTATACTGGCTAAGAGACAGAAGGGAGGCTCAGCGGAATAGACTTGGAGTAAATGTCCTTAGCAAGATAGTATACGGTAAACCCAAAGATCCCAGCTTTTGGGATAAAAACCAACTGTTTGACAAAAACTTCTGGGAAAACTGGAAAACAGTATGGGAGAGATTGGATCTAGATCATTGTCTCACACCCTATGCTAAGATGAATTCAGAATGGATAAGTGACTTAAATATAAAGAAGGAAACTATCAGTAAATTAGGTGAACATATAATAGTATACCTGTCAGATCTGTGGGAAAGAAAAGAATTTAAGACCAAGCTAGAAATAGATTACAAAATGTAAAATGAATAATTTTGATTACATTAAATTAAAGAGGTTTTGTACAAACAAAAGCAATGCATCTAAAATCAGAAGGGAAGCAACAAATTGGAATAAATCTTCATAACAAAAAAACTCTGACAAAAGTCTAAGTTCTCAAAAATATAAGGAACTAAGTCAATTATACAAAAACAATCAAGCCATTCCCAGTTGATAAATGGGCAAGGGACATGAATAGGCATTTTTCAGATAAAGAAATCAAAACTATCAATAAGCACATGAAAAAATGTTCTAAATCTCTTATAATTAGGGAAATGAAATCAAAACAACTCTGAAGTACCACCTCATACCTAGCAGACTAGGTAATATGATAGCAAAGGAAAGTAATAAGTGTTGGAGAGGATGTGGCAAAATTGGGACACTAATGCACTGCTGGTGGAGATATGAATTAATCCAACCATTCTGGAAGGCAATTTGGAACTATGTCCAAAGGGCTTTAAATGACTACCTGCCCTTTGATCCAGCCATACCAGTGCTGGGTTTATTCCCAAAAGAGATAATAAAGAAAAATACTTGTACAAAAAATATTTATAGCTACGCTCTTTTTGGTGGCAAAAATTGGAAAATGAGGGGATGGCCTTTGATTGGGGAATGGCTGGACAAATTGTGGTATCTGTTGGTGAGGAAATAGTACTGTGCAAAAAGGAATAATGAACTGGAGGAATTCCAGGTGAACTGGAAAGACCTCCAGGAATTGATGAAAAGTGAAAGGAGCAGAGCCAGAAGGACATTGTACACAGAGACTGATTCACTGTTGCACAATTGAACATAATGGACTTCTTTACTAGCAGCAATGCAATGATACAGGACAACTCAGAGGGACCTAGGATAAAGAATGCTATCTGCATCTAGAGAAAGAACGGTGGGAGTAGAAACACAGAAGAAAAACATATGATTGATCACCTGGTTCAATGGGGATATGATTGGGGATGTAGACTATAAATGATCATTCTATTGCAAATATTAATAATATGGAAATAATTCTTGATCAGTGATACATGTAAAACCCAGTTGAATTGCTCATTGGCTACAGGAGAGGGGAGGAAAGTGGGGCGAAAAAATTATGAATCATGTAACCATGGAAAAAATTTTATATTAAATAAATAAATAAAAGAACTCTGAGATACTAACTACCTCACAGCTAGCAGACAGGTTTATTGGATTGAAGAGGAAAATTACGAATGTTAAAAGGCATGTAGAAAAATTGGAAATCTAATGCATTATTGGTAAAGTTGTGAGCTTGTCCAACCATTGTAGTGCAATTCAGAACATTGACAAAAGGGTTATAAAGTTGCGTATACCCTTTGTCCAAGTACTGCCACTTCTAGGTTTGTATTTCAAAGAGATTAAAGAAAAGGTGAAAGAACCTCTGTTTACAAAAATAGTTGTAACATCTCTTTTTGTGGTGGCAAAAAATTGAAAATTTAGAGATGCCCTTCAATTAGGGAATGGCTAAGCAAGTTGTAGTATGTGATTGTGACAGAATATAGTTGTGTTATAGAAGATGATGAGCAATGATCCAGCACAATTCCAAAGGACTGAAGATGATAAAGATTATCCACCTATAGAAAGAACTAATGAATTCTGAAGACAGATTTCAGAATATTTGTTTTTACTGTATTTTTATTGCTCTGTTTTGTTTATGTTTTCTCTTGCAACATGACTAATATGGAAATAATTTTACTGGATTTCACATTTATATCAAATTTCCTTCTCAGTGAGGGGATTAGGAGAAGAGAGATTTTGGAACTCAAAAGTTTAAAAAATATTGTTAAGTGGAAAATATTTATCAAAATAAGCTGAAATTAACTTTAGAAAACCTTTCATTTAATATGACCATACCTAATAGATATCATCCTATATCTTTTCTCTTTTTTGTAGCTAAATTCATTGAGACATGCTTAAAACTGATGCCTTAATTTCTTTCTCATTCTCTTCCTAACTCAAGAGTCTTGCTTCCAACCTTATCATTCAACTGAAGCTGATCTTTACAAAGTTACCAAAGATTTCCTAATTTAGTTTCTTAATCTTTCCTCAGTACTTATGTCTTAACTTCTATACGCTTGTTGACAATGCTAATCAACCTCTTCTCATTTATACTCTCTTCTCTCTAGGTTTTTATGATAAGATTTTCCCATTTCTTCTCCTACCAGTCTAACTGCTCCTCATTCACCTTTACTGGATCGTCATTCAGGACCTTTCTATGAATTATGATTTTCCTCTAAGGCTCTGCCCTAGGACCTTTTCTCTTTTTTCTCTATACTTTTTGAATTTGGGGATCTTATTAGCTCTCATGGATTAAACTATAATCTCTTCTTTTTTTTTAACCTTTGTACTTCGGTGTATTGTCTCATAGGTGGAAGAGTGGTAAGGGTGGGCAATGGGGGTCAAGTGACTTGCCCAGGGTCACACAGCTGGGAAGTGGCTGAGGCCAGGTTTGAACCTAGGACCTCCTGTCTCTAGGCCTGACTCTCACTCCACTGAGCTACCCAGCTGCCCCCTATAATCTCTTCTTAATTGATTCTCAGATCTATTTATTCAGTCCTAATTTACTCCCTGACCTCTGGTTTTACATATGTAACTGTCTATTAGACATCTCAAAGTAGATATCACATAGACATCTCTAACTCAACTTTACAAAACTGAATCCTTTGTCCTTCCTCCCAAGTCTTCCTTTCTTCCTACTTTCCTTATTACTTTCGAAGCTATTAGCATCCTCACAGGACCTGTGCTCAACCTAGTTGTTTTCCTTTCTTTGTCCTTTAATCTCTTCTGATATGGCTAATAAGATGATGCAGGCCTTTGTCACCACACTACTAGATGATAACAACAGACTTCTGATTTGTCTTTTTGTTTCAAAGCTCTCTCAGCTCCAATTTAGCTTCCATTTAATTGTCAAATTGAACTTCCTAAAATGCAAATCTGATTATATCATCTTCCTATTTAATAAACTTCATTGACTCTCTATTACTTCCATGTTCAAATATAAAGTCCTCTTTTTGACATTTAGGGCATTTTATAACCATTTTTCTTTCTACCCTTTGAATCTTCTTATCTATTATACCACCCTATCTATCTGTCTATCTATCTATCTGTCTATCTATCTATCTATCTATCTATCTATCTATCTATCTATCTATCTATCTATCTGTCTGTCTGTCTCTCTGTCTGTCTATCTATCTATCTATCTATCTATCTATCTATCTATCTATCTATCTATTTATATCTATTTGTAGTCTACTTTTTGTCCTTCTGTCTATCTAGCCATCTACCTGTCTGTCTATATCGATCATTTATCATTTAATGCTATATTGTATCATTTATCTATATCATTCATCATTTAATTCTATCATCTGTCTAGATCTATTTAGATATATCTATCTGCTTATATTGATCAGCTGTCATTTAACCATCATGTATCTATCATTTACCTCTGTCATTTATCTATCTATATATCTAGTTTGTATATGGGAGTTTCCATGTTCTCTTCCATTAGACTCTGACCTCCTTGAAATCAGGGATTTTCTTTTGCATTTCTTTGTTTCCTGTGTACTTAGCACAGTGCCTGGCAAGTAGTAGGTGCTTATTAAATGCTTACTGGGGGCTGGTAAATAACTCAGTGGATAGAGTACAAGGCCTGGAGTAAGAGTCAGGAGGACCTTGGTGCAAATCTGACTTTAGAAACTTCCTATCTGTGTGACCCTTACTGTGTAGCTCTTAATGCTTCTTGGCCTTGGAACCAATACCTATATTGATTCCAAAATGGAGATAAGGGGTAAAAAATACTTATTGACTGACCTAAGTCCTTAGTGCCCTTAATTTCCCAGGACTTATCTACTGAACATAAATGAGTTATAATCTGCATTGGAGGAAGGATTTTTCTATGCTGAGGAAATCAAGCACATTTTATTTTAACATTAACTTTTTTTGTTGCAAAATTCGACTTGCATAAAAGAAAGCTAAATTAGGAATTACAGATCTAGGTGAATAATGATGAATTTTTGCTTCCTTTAGCAGCTGCATTAAAGAGATTGGCATAGCAAGAGCAACCCTTATGGTTATATTTATCCACATATACTAATTAACAAAATTCCTAAAGAAGAGATCATTTGGTACTATCTCTACCTGGGACATAAATATTTTTAAAACTTGTTTTTTTCTTCCTATTGGCAGAATCTGTTTTTAAAATGAACCCAAGCAAACATGATTATGCTATGTTTTACTGGGTAAACCTGGCCTTTTTCACTGATCACTGGGAAATTCCTTTTTAGTGGTACTCATAAGATTTGAGCCAAGTGAGCAGTAGCACTGCAGAGGACCTGCTCCCAAGCTTGTCTTATGTGAATGTCACTGACTACATAGAAAAGGCCAACAGTGTGCTGGAAAGACTCAATCTGCACACACAAAATTCCCAGGTCCAAAGTCTTTCTTAGTTTGTTCAATTGTAAAAGTCTCCAGGGGAATGTAGCAGCAGCTCAATCCCTTGAGTCTTAAACCACAATTAAAAATGCATCCCTAGAATGAATAGTAGTATTATATATTTAAAAACCGCTTCTGGCATATGGCCTAGAGGAAAAGTTTAATCTCCTTTTTTTGTATTGAGACATTCATTAAATTAAATTAATCAAAAGTTATTAAATATCTACTATACCCAAGATAGCATGCTAAGCACCCTGATGGGTTTCAGGCTAGGGGTACAAAGACAAAATTGAAACAGATTCTGCCCTCAAAGAATTTATAGTCTAATGATGGAATATAGCACAATCCCTGCCAAAATATATGGATATAATGAAAATTATTCTTTATTCTATATTCTCATAACTTTATAAGTTCCATTTAACTATAGTTTATTATAGTCAGTGCCAAAATGTAGTGGAAATAGAAGTATACTTGAAGTCAAGAATTTTAAGCTTAAAAATTATTGGAATTCAAACTGTTATTATAGCTTTCAAGAAAGTTTAGCTGGTGCAACTCCAGTTTAGGAGTTCTGAGCTTCAATGGATATATAGGTTTTATGTCTCTATGACTTATTAGTCAGGCATCATTAGGTTATTAGCCCCCTGGAGTGGCAGGCCACCAGATTGCCTGAGGAAGGGTGAAGACCATTTCAGGTTGGATAAAAGTAGGTCAAAGTTCCTTTGATGATCAATAGTGGGACCGGGCCTGTCAAGATCTCTGGCATTTACAGGGTAATTGAATTTGGGGAAACAAACTTTTTTAAAAAAGAAAGGACAAAAGGGAAGGAGGAGAGACAGAGAGAGAAAGAGAGAGAGATTTAGCTTGTTTGCCTGGACCCAAGGGACAGAATCAGGAATAATATATAAGAATTCCAAAGAAGAAAAATTTAGGATGGAAGTTAGGAAAAACTAATTTATATTTAAGATTATCCCAAAGTACAATGGGATGTTGGATGCAGTATATGGTTTCTCTTTCACTTGAGGTACTCATACAAAAGTCCTGTGAACACCTGTGAGACATTTTGTAGAAGAGATTCTTATTACATTATAGATTGGAATGGATGAGCTGTGAGTTACTTTTTAGCTCTAGGCTTCTCTGATTTTATGAAATCTCAGTTATAACAGTTATTAGCTATTATGACCTTTGGTCAATCACTTAAATTATCTGAGCGTTGGTTTTTCAGCTATGTAATGAGAATGATAATTCTTATAATCCATGCCTATTGCATTTGGAGCAGGCAGAAACACATTATAAAACTGAAAGTACTCAATGGAAATGCATTGGGGGTTTTTTATTTTTATTTATTTATAAAATTTTGTTGTATTATTTTAAAGCTACATTGCCTATTCATTATGATAATCATTTCATACACACTATTATATATTGAATTATATGAGTGCAAAATGTATAGGTGAATAATAGCAACCTTAAAAACTGAGGAGGAATATACTCAGAACTATATGCTAATCCTGTGAATGATGAGAAGATTCATGTCATTGCCTCCATAACATTTGAAGGACAAGTGATATCTGAATTGATGTATCATTCATTCAATTTCATTCATTTTCAATCTTTAGAAATGTTTCATATTTTATATGCATTGACCTAAGGTATGATATATATGTATATGCATATATTTATGTATATTTCCTCCTGAGATCTGAAATCATTTTAATTAACAATGAGTTTGACTTTACCAGTTAAAATGAATTATATTACTCACACTTGAGTAATGTATTAATTCAGAACATGAGAATATCATTTATTAAATTATCCTTTTCAATGCATTAATTGTAGTTTTTGCTATTCCCAGGGCATAACCTGCAAGAGTCTGTTAAATTGGGAAATGAGCTTTTTATAATTTTTATACTAATAAATCTCTATCAAATACCTGTACTATAGATAGAAGAACAAGAATTTTCTCCAATTCACAGCTAAAGAAACTGAGGCCTAAGTTTAATAATTCTAATAACATAACAATATGTGAAAGAAACTCTTTTTTGGGAACTGGAGATATAAAGGTAAAAAAGTAAATATTCAATATCTTCAAGGAGATTAAATTCTAAAAGGTTATGTCTAATCATTTGAATTCTAATAGGTAGCTGCAGAGTGAAGAAAACTACCATTTATGTGGAATTGGTGTTCTGGTTCATGTACTATTCTGGTTAGTGGAGAATTGCCTTATGCATAATACTTTGGTTATCCATTTTCTAAGATTGTAGAAATGACATTAATAAGAAAATTATTCCAAACATAATTTAGTCTTTCTTCAAGGTCTTGATCATGCAGTTTCTCAGGGACATTACTGTGAATATAAATTCCCATGACCTAATAGAACTACAAAAATACTGCTCATTTCAGTTTTCTTATAAAAGGAGTCTTGGTACAAGAAAAGAACATTGGATTAGTAGCCAGAGGGTCTGGGCTGAAATCTTAGTTCTATTATTTAGGGTTTGTGTAAGTCTTAGGTAAATCTTTTAACCATGATAGTCCTCCATTCCCATATCTATAAAATTAGAGGAGTGATAAACTGGATTATCTTAACATTTCCTTCACATAAGACTCTCTAAATAAGTTCAATTCTGTACCAGCTTTAACTACATGACCATGATGAATTGTCTGCCAGAGTAATGGAAAACATTAGTTTGATCCTAGGAAGAAACAATTATCTTCCCACCCAGACTTTTGGGAAATATTATGCTTTATGTGTCAAGGCAAAAACAACTTTAAGGCATCATGAAGTAAAGATCAACATGTGTGTCTATGAAAAACAAATATGATTTCCTTCAAAGATAAAATCACTAGCTTTGTGTTTTATTTTATCGAATACTTTCTTTGTTCAAGAAAATGGGAAGCTCTGGCTGGCTGACTAACTAACCTGAAACATAAAAAGCAAGCAATTAGATATGATATATTTTTGCTTTACCAAGCTTTAGATTTGGCCCCAAGTGATCCACTTATAATAATATGGGACATTGTCAGTTTTATCTCCTAAATTTAAGTGGAGCATACCTGGCTGAGAGCCTAGATAAGCAGGAAACGTAAAAAGACTATTTGCTTCGTCAGTATTCAGTGGTTCATGATATCAATGTTGTAGCTGCTCCTTCTTCCAGTAAAATACATCATAATCCTCTCATCCCGTGCAATTTTACATCTAACCATGTCTTTTGGTAAACATTCTCAATGTACTGTGTGATTTCTTTTATTTGTTTTGTTTTAATTTTGTGTATTTCAATACAGTACTGTCAGTGCTCCTAATTTGTTCCCCTTCCTTATAATTTTAATACAAGACAGGAGAAATTGCTATTGATTTGGAATAAAAGGACATGAGTTCACATCTCAGCTCTGCCATTTATTTTGTCACTTTCTATAAACCACTTAACTTCTTTGGGCCTCAGTTTACTTATATTCAAAATATTTCCAAGGTTTTTTCAAGTTCTTAATCCTATGACAAGACCATCTGATTTTCTGGCTATATGCATCTTCTTAATGATGAAACATATGCCACTTTTCAATTCAGTTCAATATTTATTATGTGTTAGATGAAAGAGATAAAGACAAATAATGAAACAATTCTTACTGTTTGGGCAACTTGAATTTTATTCGTATATTCTTGTATACAATATGTGCACAGCAGACACAAAATAATTTCATAAAGGAAAATCTGAGGTCTTAGAAAAAGTCATTTGAAGGAGATGGTACTTAAGGTTATCCTTGAAGAAGGTTAGTGCCAAACTAACCTTCTATCTTACTATTCCCCTTTCATTTGTTCCCTGATTCCCTGCCATATAACATCAGCAGGAGACTATTGGTATTTTAAAGTGAATTTTGTAGTAGGAAGCAACTTGCAATAATTGAAATTATTATAATATTTCTCAAATCTGTTCTAAACTAAGACTTTTATTCTACCTTGGATCCTCTACTTATTCATTTCTACTGCCTGTCTATAATATTTTTATCACAGTGTGCATGGGAGGATTGTTTATATGATATATTTATATGCATACAAATGTATGTATGTATATTTGTGGATTTAACTGTGTACATATATTGTATGCTACTTTTCAACTAGGTGTTCTCCAAGGTTCCTTGCAGGAATAAAAGTCTTGTCCTATCATTATATTATATGATAATTACATAATAGTATATTATAGTTATGTAATATTATACATATCCATACATAAATATATTTATACATATATGTGTGGATATCTATATCTTTTAAATCTGTCTATTGGATAGTAGATACTCATCCACAACCAACATCACAGTTGAAGCGACTTATCTGGAATATGACATTAATGTCCTCAAGGTCTTACTGCCTCTGGTTTCTCCTTCGTTTAAACCATCTTTCACATTGCTGCCAAAATATGCTACTTTTATTTTCTAATCAGGATAATCCCTTTCTCCCAAATCCCTATCAAACCTATTACTTTGTATGCAAAGTTCAAATTTTTACCTTTCACAATTCGAGGTTACCCTATCTTTCCAATATTCTGGCATATTGATATCATCATCATCATCATCATCATCATCATCATCATCATCATCATCATTTATTTCTAGCATTTATATAGCGTCTACTATGAGCCAGGCTTGGTGCTAAATGATTTAGAAATATGACCTCATTTGATCCTCATAACAACAAGGTGCTTGTTCAATAATTATCCTTATTCCTAATTTAGTTGAGGAAATTGAAGCAAAGGGAAGTTAAGTGACTCGCTGAAGTCACAGAACTAGGATCTGAGGCTCCATTTGTACTCTGATCTTCCTGACTCCAGACCTAGAGCTCTATACACACGTTCTAAAAGATTAGGCTAGGGAAGGGCTGTTACATTCAAGTATAAATAGATCCTTACGGGTCACATACTAGTTTAAAAAACCATAAGCCCAATGTAGACAACCCATGTTATATTATATTTTTATTTATATGTTTAAACATTTCTCAACTACATTTTAATCTCATTTGGGCAACACTCAAGAGTTTTGCAGGCCACAGCTTACACTTCTCAATTGGATGATTTCCATAGACCCTCACAGCAAATAACTGCTTTATAATTTATAAGTTTAGATAATTTTCTAGTGATCTAATTTGATCCCTGGTTTACTCATGCTAATAATTATAAGAAACAGGACTTAAACATAGGTTTTCCTAAATCTAAAATTAACTGCTTATTTTTTGCATATTGTTCATCAATAATGCAAACCTTCATTAGGTGTCAGAGTGGACATGATGTGGTAGAAAGAGTATTATTTGGAATTGAAGAAACTGGATCTGAATCATGGCTCTACTTCATTTTTTTAAACCCTTAACTGCTATCTTAGAATTGATACTCAGTATTGGTCCTAAGGCAGAGAAGAAGTAGAGCATGGCAAATGGGTTATATGACTTGTCTAGGGTCACATAGCTAGGAAGTATCAGAGACTAGATTTGAACCCAGGTCTTCCTGACTTCTGGCTCTTCATCCACTAAGCCACCTAGCCACCCCCCCACTTCATATTATTTTTGTTATCTTGGATGACGGATATAACTTTCTTAATCCTCAGTTTCCTTATGTATAACATTAGGGATTAGACTAGATGACTCATAGTCTTGATTTGCTTGCCTTTTCTTTAGCACTAGATTTATGGTCCTATATCACCCATAGTAGAATGTTGGGGCTATTCATTCTATAGCTCATCTTTGAAAGAAACTTTGGTATTATGGATAAAAGGTATGCTTTGGAGTTGGAAAGACCTGATTCCAAATCTTTCCTCCAACAAATACTATATGACCATAGATAACTCATTTAACTGATAAGGACTCTAGGCAACTCTCAAGGAATAAAAGTTTCAGAGACCATTAACTAGCATTTAATTAATGTCTACTGTGTGCAAGGGACCATGCTAAGTGCTAGTGGCACCCAGAAAAGCAAAAATCAGTCCCCATTCTCCAAGAGCTCATAGTCAAATGAGAGATACTACATGCAAATAACTACCTACAAACAAGATATATAGAGGATAAATTGATGGGAGTCTCAGGAGGAAGACCATAAAATTAAGGAAGACTTCTTGAAAATGGTGGAATTTTGGCAGGAACTCAAAGGAAGGAATTAGAAGACAGAGATGAAGAAGATGAATGTTCTAAGAGTTGTCAGTATGCACTAGTAGAATAATTTCCACTCCAGAAAGTCTCTACACAGAGAAATCTCAAGTCCATAACAACAACAAAATCTAAACAAGAACACAAAGATTAAAAACAAATAAAAGTTACATCTTTAGTTTAATTGTCTCCTTTTACCGATAAATAACAGATAAATCTAGTAATCTTAACTTCAATTTTCCAATCCAATTCAACAGTTACATATTTTAAGATTATGTAGACAGTACATGATTATTCCATGCACAGAAGCTGCTTTCTTTGGAAGAGCTACTGTATGGGAATATACACAGCTGTCTAAATACCCAGAAGCTGTCTGGAAGTCCTGGGTGTTACACATTTTTCATTCACATAAAAGACTGAGGCATTCAGAGATGTGACAAAAAACAGCAATACCACCTGGAAGGTTTAAGGTCTACAAACTTAACAATGAATTATTCATCCCTGTATGTTCTTGAGTTCTTCCTTCTGTGCTAGACATAATGATGGTAATCTTAATTTTATGCTACTGTTTTGAAATGCCATATGGGAAAGGATGTGGCAGAATAGAAAGATTGGAAATTACTCTGACATGAGGTTGACACCTGGGTATTATGTGATTCCTGAAACTGGAAAAATCATAGCATATCCTGAGAGCAGGTACTATATATGTTTGCTCAATAGAAGTAGCTATTTAAACAATTTTAGGTCAAAAATGGGTTCATGGAGCTTCAAAATGTTGATATACAGTTTCTAAAGCATTCAAACTACTTCTGTGGAAAAAAAAGAATATAGTCTATCAATGACTGCATCTTAAACTAGTTACCTGAATAATTATTTTATCTGAGTTATTTACACAAAAAATATTGGGGAGCTTTTAGGGACTCATAATTTATACTTTCAAAAAATAATTGATATTTTAAATCACATGCAGCATAAAAATTAAAAAACAATGACAAGAAGACAGGGTTCTGTTTTATATCAATGGACATAGAATTGCAAAGGATAACTAACACTAACTTACTCACGATATAAGATGATGGATGAGGATTAAAGAGGCAAATTGACTTCCCTAAAATCACAAAGCTAATAAGGATCACAGCAGAATTTAAAGATAGGTCAAATAATTTCACACTCAGTTCGCTCTCTCTCACTCAGGAGCATAAGTGCACATACATACTATTGTTTAAAGAAGGGTTTTCATCACTGTGGCTCTGGCTATTGTGTGTATGTGTTTTGTTGCTGTTGAGTCATTTCAGCAGTATATGACTCTTCATGACCCCATTTGGGGTTTTCTTGGCAAAGATAATGGGCAGATTGCCACTTCCTTCTCCAGCTCATTTCACAGATGAGGAAATCAAAACAAGCAGGGTCAAGTGACTTGTCCAGGATCACACAGCTAGTAAATGTCTAAAGCTGTATTTGAACTCAGATCTTCTTGGCTTCTGTTCTAAATCTCTATCCACTGAATCACCTAACTACTTGATGTTATAGTGTGAGCTTCTCTATTCATTTTACATATGAATCTGGAAACAAAGTGATTTGGGACGAGGTCAGAGAGATATAAATATTGTCCACAGTTTATATATTTCTGTATTATAGTATGGTCTCCTTAGCAAATTACCTACAATTACAATAACTACATCAATGATGATATATTACATTTATCTAAAATTTTATTATTTAGAAAGTGCTATTACATATATCATCATAAGAAGAGGAGGTAGAGGGGGCAGCTAGGTGGCTCAGGGGATTGAGAGCCAGACCCAGAGACAAGAGCTCCTGGGTCCAAATCTGACCTCAGATACTCTGTTGCCTTAGAACAAATACATTGTTTTGTTCTTAGATGGAAGTTAAGTGTTTTTTTTTAAAATAAAATAATAGGTAGACATTCTCCCATTACAGATAATAAAACTAAATATCAGTAAAGTTAAGTGACTTTCCCAAGGTCACACAGTTAATAAATGGCCAAAGTAAGACTTGGTTTCAGGTCTTTGGAGTCCAAATCTGGTTTATTATATACTATAATATCTCATCTTTTTTTATATTCCAAGACCATCTATCCAAACAGCTTGGTTTTCCAAAGATTGGTAGTAGTGTTTATAAGAATGATGCATTTCGAGTCAGCATTTACAGAATACAGGTTGGTAGCCACTGTCAGTTCACAAAGGCCTTTAGGAAGGTAAATTACCTTTTTAAGGGAGGCAGTGGCAAATCTCACAGGAAAATATGCATCAAGTAAGTATTTTTATAAGAAATGAACTTTGTCATAAAATTTGGGCTCCAGTATATCCTCAAATAAAACCTTCCCATATACATACTTCCCAAACTAATCTATAAATCATGGGAAATCATTGGGAATGACAGCAATAAGATACATTTATGTGACAATGTCTAGTACAAAAGCCTTCCATAATTTCTCATCATTATAGTACCACTGAGGTCCTCCGACCTGTATAACCGAATAAAACTTTCATGTGCAGTAATTTTCAGCAAGTAGTGATCTAGTCTGTTTGAAAACCTTCCATGAGTAGACAATTAAGTGACTTATCGGATTGAGAGTCAAGCCAAAAATAGGAGGTCCTGGGTTCAAATTTGACTTCAGACACATCCTCTCTATGTGATCCTGAACAAGTCACCTATTACCCCCCCTCCCCAATTGTGTAGCTGCCTTGGAAACAATTCACAGTATTGATTCTAAAATGTAAAATAAGGGCTAAAAAAAAACCTTCGATGCTAAAAATTTGGATAAGAAGCAATCACTCCTCAAAGAATGGAACTCCTCATCTAAATTTTTTTTCTTAATTTTCATTCTCTAATTCTTACATTATGAAAAAAAATTAATTGAAATAAAATATCTGTAATTAACTTATACTGAATGAGAGTGAAATGTGGGGCAGTCCATAAAATACTAGATTTGAATTTAGGAAGAACTGGATTTAAATCCAGCCTCTGACTTTTTATTAGATATATGTCATTAATGTTTCTGAGTCAGTTTCAGGATATAAATATAATAAATGGGCTAGACTTGATCACCTATACGGTTGTTTCTAGTTCTAACTCTATGATCCAGAGATTAAGTAAGTAATTTGATTAACCAGGCTTGAGAAGAGGATAGAGCACTGGACTTAGAATTGGGAAGACTTATCTTCATGAATTCAAATCATATAGACACACTTATTAGCTAAGTGACCTTGAGAAAGTTATTTAACATTGTTTGCCTCAGTTTCTTGTCTATAAAATAAGCTTAAAAAAGAAATGACAAATCATGCCAAGAAAATCCCAAAATGGGATCATGAAAAATCAGACATGATTGAAACAACTGAACAACAATAAAGTATTTGAAAATCTACCACCCAAACCCCTCACTTGAAAAGACTATTCACCTGAACCCTAAGGATGTTGGCATGACATAAGACTAAAAGAAGACTAAAAGAAGTTGCCCAATACATGAAGGAATAAAGACTAAATCCATTCACTTTGGGATCTGGGGGTATAGCTAGGAGCAACTGGTAAAGTTGTGTGGAGGCAAATTCATACTTGATTTTAGGAAAAGCTTCCAAATCCAGAAAGCTGTCAGTAGGAGAGATATTTGTGGGTATCAGTGGGCTCCCTGTTGCTAAAGCATTTCAAGCAATCCCTGGAGGATTTGTTGTTAGAAGATATAAAAAAATTCTTAGTCAGGTATAGGTTGCATAAAATTACCTCTGGCATCACTCCCAGGTCTGAAATTCTATGATTCTGGGATTCTGAAGAGGTTATAGTCCCATAAAGTTCCAGTGATTCCCATTACTTGCCCTCCCATACTCTGCCATACTGCAGAGCTGATCTTATCACACACTATCCTCCTCCCATGTCCCTACCTTTTCACTGGTGGTTCATGAGACAGTACTGGGTTTGAAGTCAGGAAGAGCTGAATTCAAATCCAGTCTCAGATATTTTCCAGCTTTGAGATTCTAGACAAATCAATTAACCTCTGTTTGCCTCAGTTTCTTCTATTGTAAAATGGAGATAATAATTATATTTTCTTCCCAGAATTGCTTTGAATGTCAAATGAGATAATTAACAAAAAGGTTTTACCACATTTGCCCTCTTACCTCCTCCCCATCACTATTGGCTGTTCCCCATGCATGGAATATGCTTTTTTTTAATACCCCCTTCTTTGTAGCATTGGTCTTTTCCTTTATGATTCAATTCAGGCACCATCTTCTAAATGAAACACTTTCTGATTCATACTATTGCTACTGTCCTCACTTTTAAACTGCTTTATATTTCATTTGCAAGTATCTGTATTTATTAACTTTGTAATTATGCTGTTTGTATTTATATATGCATTTTGTTGACTCCATCATTAAACTCTGCGAGTAGAAATTGTTTCATTCTTTGTATTTGTATTCCCAGCCCCTAGCACAGTGCCTGGCATTTAAAAGGCACTTAATAAATAAATATTTGTTGATTAATATGTTTACTAAGCAGTGTTTTCTCTCTCCTCCATCTTCCTCCCTCTCTTCCCTTTGTGATTCTAGAGTGACTATTCAAGCGACACAGAGAGTGAGGACAACTTTCTGATGATGCCGCCACGAGATCATCTGGGCCTCAGTGTGTTCTCCATGCTCTGCTGCTTCTGGCCTTTGGGCATTGCTGCCTTTTATCTGTCCCATGAGGTAATGTAAAAACACAATCATGATACATCGCTCAATTCTCTTAACTCCCTGCACACACCTGACAAGGTTTTTAGTAGTGTGACCCGAATGACCTCGCTCCTCTTATGTTTGAAGACAAAAAAGATAGGCACTTTTCAGGGGAAAAACCCAGAGAAGAAGACAAAGTGGGTAAGCCAAGGGTGGATGGACTGAGTGCCTAGGAAATATAGTCTGAATTACCTGTTACTCTCCTCAATATCTCAACATCCTTTGCAGTTTTTTTTATACCTCATTTTCTGTCTTCAGATTGATGCTAAATATCAGTTTCAAAGTAGAAAAGTGGTAAGGCTAGGCAGTGGGGGTGAAGTGACTTGCCTAGGTGACACAGCTAGGGAGTGTCTGAAACCAGATTTTGAATCTAGGACCTCCCTCTCTTGGCCTGCCTCTCTCTCCACTGAGCCACCCAGCTGCCCCTGTCCCTTAGTGATTTTTAAAGTTTCCTTTCTTCACTATCTTGTCATTATCCTTTGGGGATATTGCTATAGACAGCAAAGTTTGATGTCTTCATAAATACAACAGAACAATAATTGATGATAATTAAAATATCATTCATTTTGCACCTTAAGATTTGAAAAGTACTTCTCATGTGCTATCTAACTTGATCTAATAACAACATTCCAAGATTAGTGCAATTATCTCCTCCCTTTTTCAGATGAATAAATGAGGACTAAGGGAGACTTTCCCAGTCACAATGATATTAAGTGCCTGAAGCAAGATTTGAATTCATATCTTCCTGACTTCAATTCTAGCCTTCTAAGCATTGGGATACCTAGAGGCATATAGTTTATCAGTAAAAATTAAGTCACCCAGTTGCTGAGAGTGATATTAAAATAGCCTCTTTATTTCTCAACAATTATTCAGACCTACCAGCATGACCTAACTAAGAGGTGCCCTTTAGGCAGTGCACTAGATTACAAGAAAGTTGTGCTTAATGATAGTAAAGGTCAAAAGAAAAGTGGTTCATGCAGGTTAAAAAAGGCAAAGGGAGGGGCACTGGCTGTGGCCAATAATCTCAGATCCATTGGTAATGGGAAGGTCAGAGCTAAGTCATGAAAGGGAAAGAAGTAGGAAAGTTGGTCAGAGGACTAGATCTAAAAGCAAGAAGATCTGGGTTCAAATTTCACCTCTGATGTTTACTAACTATATTAAGCTGAATTAATCCCTTGATCTTTTTAAAGCCTCATTTTCTTCATCTGTAAAATAAGGGAAATAATAGTACCTACCTCATTGGATAGCTATTAAGTATTACATGCCTTAAGGTGCTATGAAATGGTAGCTATTATAAAATATTCCCTTACCTGTCACTGAAAGATCAAAGAATCACTTGAGGGTAATGACATCTCTATAGGTCAGTGGCTTTCTTTTTAATGGATAGCTAACTTTCTATGCTAATTAAGTGCTCTTTGCTTGTTAGATGGAGATGACTCCAGCCCTAGCCATCTAACTTTTTCTTCTAATTGTGTAGCAAGTCTCCATAGTTGTATGTCTCTTCTTAGTCTTCTAAATTTTCTTTTTGTTTATTGGCTCATAATGATGCAGGTAGCTGGTAGGAGAGCAGGCTTGAAGTGTTTAGCTAGCATTCTTCTTCCTGTAGTTCCCTGCAATTTCTAGGTTAAGTTGTCCCCCTTCTAAAGATTAATGCCTCTTTAGCAAGGGGAGGGAACATTCTAACCCGATTTAAAGAGAAATTTTTCAGGGCAAAACAACAGCATATTGCACACAATATATTAACCATCCATCTCCAGAGCTAGAATTGTATTTTATCTCAAGGAGGGAAAGCAATGGTTAATGAGACACATTAGGATTTGGGGAGCCTTGGTAGTAGAAGTTGATATGGAGAGGTCAGTGATTTACTTGATTTACTTTTTATTTCATGTCCACGGCTTCATGTCCATTCCTCTTATCCATTCCAGATGGTCCATCCCTATCAATCGGTTAGAGATATAGGAATGCTGAAAACTTTCCTTTGCATATGCTCTTAACATAGCTGACAGTGGCAAACAGGGACAAGTCTGGCTAGGACTCCCAAAGGATTTCTTTTTGGCGGGGAAAAATTTAGGGGTAGTCTGAGAAATTAAAAACTAACACTCATAACAAAACAGGTACAAAATATTCTCACAAAAAAAGAGCAAGGAAATGCAACTGCCTGTCCTTAAACCAGCAGCCATATCCCCTCACTTGCTTAAATTACATTTCAGAACCTGGATTAGGTTGCCAAGATGCTCCAAGGAATAGTGTAATGTGGCAGCATAAAAAATGGCAAAAATGGGTTGATGAATAACTTTACAAGGATTTTGAATCATTTTAGATGCAAATGGAAGTGTATTCAGTGATACTTTAAATCAAACAGGATTTGGTGGTTTGTAAACCAAATACAATGCAGATGGATTTTCCAATTACAACGGACCAGTGGTGAGATATAAACCAAAAGAAGCTGGTGGACTAGAGGATTCTTATTCAGATATTGGTCAGAAGTGAGACACTGATGCCCTTTCTAACTCTAAGACTGGGTTTCAATGATTCTACACATGTTTTTACAATACTCAGAGTCTAACAAAAATCTATCCTTTCTTAGGGCTAGCCTCTATCCATGTTCCCCTAAGGTGTGTACAAAATAGTATGAAGTCTTTAAACTAATAAAAGCAATTACTAATCCATGAGCAAAATTTTGGTCAAAAGTCCATGAGTATATTACTAAAAATAGTGCTATACTAGAGAGAATATTTTATTACTGATTATTATTTCATAACAATCTTTGAGGTAGAAGGAATATTTTTTTCTTTTTTTTTTAAACCCTTGTACTTCAGCGTATTGTCTCATAGGTGGAAGATTGGTAAGGGTGGGCAATGGGGGTCAAGTGACTTGCCCAGGGTCACACAGCTGAGAAGTGGCTGAGGCCGGGTTTGAACCTAGGACCTCCTGTCTCTAGGCCTGTAGAAGGAATATTTTTGAGATTTTCAACTTGGAGCATTGTGACTGCTTGCAAAAGTATCTCACAATCTTGAATAATTTCTTTTTGATTGAAGAGCTCTTTCGTTTCTCTTTTAAGTAAATGGATCAAAAAAGTGTGTGTGTGTGTATGTGAATTGTTTCTTTTATATAGTGATATTACTTATCTATTTAAAAATCTTCAGTGGAACTCTATTGCCTACCGAGTCAAATTGAAAATCCTTTGGCTAACATTTAAGACATTTCATAATTGTTCCTACCAATCCTACCTTTCCATCTTGATTTTATGTTGTCCTCCAATCACTCAACACAAAAGAAAAACTTCCAAAGGGATACTATCTATTTTTCTATTTAGTATTTAAGTAGCTCTTTGTTACAGCATTCATATTGGTATGCACTATATGTCTATATTTGAAATATTCATATTATTATGAATTATTGTAAAAAAAAGTGGAAAGGACTTATGATTTCATCATTTTAGAAAAACTCTTAAGATGGGAAACTACTGCCATCTAGTTAGACCAGGGCAAATCCTTTGGACATGGTTGAATAACATTGGTGGTGAATGACTATGTTGGTGTCATACTAGATAGTGTCAAAGACAAGGTTGGAACCCAAGTCCTACTGACTCTATTCCAGCACTTTCTATTATATCAGGTTGCTTTTCATTATTTATAATTAAGACACGAGGTTATAATGCTTTTATAAATATAGCTTTTTGCCTGCCCTAGAAATCAGTAGGTCGGTTCAAATCTGGTCTCAGATACTTCCTAGCTGAGTAAACCTGGGCAAGTTACTTAAGCCCCATTGCCTAGCCCTTCCCACTCTTTTGCCATGGAACAAATATATGATTATTCATTCTAAAATGGAACGTAAGGGTTAAAAAAAAGAATGTAGCCTTTTGAGATTTTTGTCATAATGAAGTTTTAATTTCAACACATGAATATTTAGGCTTAAAGCTACTATGTTACATGAAGCTTAACACCTTACATGTTTGGATGGATTTTAATTTTGTCTGAATATGAGTCATTTTTAAAGATAAACATGTAATCATTTTATATGTCTATGATACATAAACTTTATAAATTTTAAAATATAGGTCCACTAAAATGATACAAGTCATCTTTCAGTTCCATTTATTATTTTGTTCAACAACATTCTCCAGGGCACTACATTAATGTCATTATGGTATAACAGAAATGTGCTGCGCATAGAAGTTTGGTCATTGTTTGTCATAGAAAAAAAATCTCTGAACATGCGTCATTTCTATGGGAATATTCATCTTATTTCCAAACACAGAAATGCATATGTTTACCAGGCTTACTCTTTTCATAGTCCATAAGGACTTTCTTAGATATGTTATATCTGCAGTGTGAGGCAGTGAAGTATTTGTAGAGTTTTAGTTCAGGTTTCATGTTATGTTTATTTTGTTCCTGGCATTGATGAATGAATTGCAGAGCCAAATTCTCTGGGAAATGATTTGATGGGAAGGGGATCTCCGTTAAGGGACAATGTGCATCATACTAAGAAAAATATCTAGATTATCTAGTGGTGCAGTGGTCAGAGCACTGGAATTTAAGTATAGAGATCTGAGTTCAAATTTGACCTTAGACACATTGACTTGTGTAACCCTGGTCAAAGAAGTGAATCTCTCTGTATCTTAGTTTCCTCATCTGCATTATTATTATATATATATTGATATATATGATATAATTATGTCATCTACTTCATAAGTTTATTGTGAAGATAAAATGAAGTGATTTTTAAAAGCTCTTTGTAAACTTTAAAACACTATATAACTACTAGGAATTGCAGTTATTTTTGTTAATATTAATTATTATTGAAACATTCATCTAAATTAATTTTGATCTAACATAATTAAATAGTCTGAAGCTGGATATCCCCTAGAGTGGAGTAAGGCATAGCTTGTGACTTGTAAAATACTCATTGGCTGATTCAATTATTTTATTCTCTGCTTCTGCCTCTGCTCCAGAGTTGATCCTGGAGGTATTCCCTGGTGAGAGCAAGTGAAAGAGTTACTTTGGTAAAAGGAATGCCCACACTGATAAAATGTTCGAGTCTTCCCATATGTAGCAAATGACTGTCTTTTAATAAAACAATCCAGAGAAGACAAGATCACACTGTAGTTGCCAAATCATGTCATCACTCTACTTTAGAAGAACCTTAAGAACTATCTAATTCATTCCATGCCCAAAATGAACTCTGCTAATAATATACTTGTCAAATGATAAACCAGACTCTATTCAGAATCAACTTGATGACACAGTGGAAAAAACCTGGAACCAGGAAGAATTGACTTCCCATCAAGCCTCAGAAACTTACTGGCCATGTAAGCATGGGCAACTCATCTCCCTCAGTTTTTTCAACTGTGAAATTAGGATTTGTTTAATTCCTGCCCTCTTAGAATCAACTTATGTGTTACCTCTACCATAATGCCTTTTCATTACCCTCCATGTCATAATGATCATCTTCCTCAGACTCTAGTGAAGAATTTGTTTTATCCACTTTCTATATATTCATCATTTAAAACTGTCTTTATAGTTAATCCACTTGTGTCTTATCCTCTACTGGATTGTAGATTCTCTAGGAGGCTGATATATAGATGTGTCTAGTTTTCAATGGGATTTCCATTCTGATTCTTGCTGAACCACTCATCTTTATTGTTGCAGTTGTCTACCAAAATTATGACAGAAATTGACCATTTGGCATCACACATGATCAGAACAACTAAAATTTTGCCAAGCAAAAATTGGAATCTTTGTAAAAAGAGGAATATAAATTCAGACCTCCAAAATCCATCAGTCATTAAAACTATTATATAGTTATCCATTAACCACTGTTGGGATGAGCCTATATTCCAATCAATCTGTTCTTTGGTACTTATTTGGAGAATAAGCCTTATCTAAACTATGTATCTTTGCTAGAATAATGTTCTGCATGTTATAAACACTTACTGGATTCAATTAAAGTACAGTGGAAACAATCTACTTACTAATCTTTCATACTCACAACCAGTATCTTCTTACTTTAAAAGGAAATTCCATAAATACATGAACCCTACTTTACTAAATTCTTAATTTTAGCATGGAGGTGACCCTGAGTTGCTAAGGCTGTGCCAGCAGAATGTAAGTCGTGGTGGATATTGATTTTAAAGTCTTCCAATGAAGGTCTGGTGATGGATGGTACCAGTCTAAGTATGGAGAAACTCATCACAAGAGGGTCGACCGTTATGGAAGAAAAGAATATAGCAACTCATCAAAACATCTACTTGTGCCTAGGAAAAAGTTGAGAGTTACTTTGGTAAAAGGAATGCCCACACTGACAAAATCATGGGTTTTCTCAAACACTGAGATGAACACTTTGAAAATAGTAATATTTATGTATCATTTCCCCCCACATATCCACACTAAATACATCGTTTAAATCTCAACATAATTCTATGAGGTAGAGAGTATATTCCTCTTTTATAGATGAGAAAACTGAGTTTTTGAGTATTGAAGGAACTTGCCATGGTCACACAGTTTGGTAGTAGTATGGTCCTGAAAACCAGGACATCCAAATTCTGGTACTATGCTGCTGAAATTTGTTAGTACCATTCTTTCTGTGAGGAATTAAGATGATTGTTGTGGTATAATATGGACAGAATTTGAACTGGTGTCCCAAGTCCAGCTCCATGAATTATTAATCCTGTTCTTAGTCTGATCTGCTGGACAAAACTCAAAAATGATAGACTATTAGAAAATGAACTGACAAATGGTCCTTTCTTTGTTTGTACTTTTGTGATTGTTAATATTTTCCCAGTGATCTCAGCTCCTGGTTCTTGCTATTAAAGGCCAGATAAGCAACTCAGTTCTGACTCACTGATGTTCCATTCTATTGAGAGTTTAAAGCTTATGACTTCACTTCTACTAAATTGCAAGCTTAAAGATATACATCATGACATATTAAACTGAGTGCTGGACTAGATGTGAGGAAGCACTCTAGGTTCATATCCTGCTTCTTAACACATATAACTACGAGAGTACAGGAGAGTTGTTTCAATAGTTGTTGTTTTGGTTTAGTTTTTTCCTTACTAGAGATCTTTCCATCATCTGTAAAAGGAAGACGATAGTAGTTATAAGGTTTGTCTCATAGAATTGGTATGAAATTGAAATGAGATAATATATGCAAAACACTTTGCACACCATAAAGATGTTATTACTATTTCATATTATTATCCCCAGTGCCTGCAGATTTGCTTGTCCATGGTAGATACTTAAATATTTCTTAAGTTAAATTGAATGACAAATACAGGTTAGAACATTCATACTCTCTATTACAAATCCTCCGTTATGGTCCCACTTTACTGATAAGAAAATTGAGGTACTTTCCAGAAGCCACTCAAAAGAGGTTTTAAATCAAATTAAGTGATAGGTATTGGTGTATTATATTGTGATTTGTAAATTTTTTTACTAAATTCGACTTTTTCAATAGAATAGCAGAACAAATTAGAACTTAGTCTATTTGATAAAATTGTTGTGTGGATACTGTCTGCCTACAGAAACTCTCTATATTTAAATATTTAATGTTCCTTGATTTAATTCCATATCATAGGAGGCACTTCTCAAATGCTACTTTCTTTCATTAACTGCAAATTATCATTATAATTAAATGAGAAAAAGTATGTTAGAAGCAGATTATACCTTATCTGAATTCTGCCTGGCATGTGAATTATGTAAACTGGAGGGGAAAAAATCTATTTGTAGTAGTAAGAAAACCAAGAATTCATCTGAAGACACTGAAACAAGTCAAGATGTTACAATAAAAATTTATATTTATTTTACATTATAGTAGGTCAATACAAACCTTTTCTCATAAAATGGAAGGGTTCTGCCTTGTGTAAACTGATCATATTTGTAAAAACTTGTTGAAGGCTTTAAGCAAAAACAAAGGATCTTCAAAGTTGAGAGTTGGCTTCTAAAATAATACTAAGGAAAAAGAAGAAGCTTGCATTCCAAATGAAACATAGCCACCAAATCCCATTTTAAGCCATGTGGAGTTCTGACCATTTCCCTTTTCATATTCCTGTATATATATATAATTTATTTATTTTTAAATAAATTTTGAATTAAGAATTCTCTTCCTCCCTTTAGCCCTTCCCCAACCCATTGAGAAGGCAAAATATATGGAAATTATATGATTATATATTATATCATATGTTATATATATATGTATCACATGCATAATATCAGTCAAGCAAAATAAATTTTATATTACCCATGCTGCAAAAATTAAAGAAAGAAAGATTTAAAAATTTAAAAAAAGAATTATGCTTCAATCTTCCCTGACTCCATCAGTTCTCTCTCTAGAGGTGGATAGCATAATTCCTCATAAGTAATCAGACCCATCCTAATGAAATTGAGATATATTATCACAGTTGAGAAGATGAATATAAGCATCACAGTTACAAATAATGAATAATAAGGACAATACTGGTTAAAGAGAAGATGGGACACCACTTAGTAGCCTACTACTCTTTAATAGTCAATTATATATTCATGAGCTCTCAGAATTAAATTATTAGAAACAACCTTAGAAATCATCAGGTCTGCCTCACAGTTGATTGGATTTCCTTCACAGCATTCTTGGTAAGTCTTTTTTTCAAGACTTCCAAAGACATGGAACCCACAAATGAATCAATGCATCTCTTTCTTTTTAGTTTTTGTTGCAAGGTCATCTCATATTTCTCATTATTCCATCTGTGTATATCTTATTTTCCCAACTATTTTGCATGTCCTTTGAGTTTCCCTTGCCTTTTCTTCCTGCCCTACACATTCACTGACAAAGTAAAATGTCCACAAGGTATATTTTATGAGATATTTCACATTTTGTTCTATTTTTTTCATTCCTTTGGTTTTGTTTTCTTGATATCTCAGAAGTCATTAGCTTCTAGTTGCCCAGTTCTAATTTTTAAGCAATGTTTTTTTTCTGTCAGTTTTTGAGCCTCCTCTTTTATTTGGTCTGTTTCTTCTTGCATTGCTTTAATTTCTCTTCCCCATTTTTCATCAGTCCCTCTTAATTGATTTTTGAAATTCTTCTTGAACTCTTCCAGAATCAGAGACAAATTCATGTTTTCCTTTGAATCTTTCCATGTGTTTGCATTGCTTTCACTGTTCCCTTCTGTGTTTGTGCCTTGTTTTGTCTCTAAAAATTTTCTATGGTTAAGTTTTGTTTTGTTTTTTGGCTCATTTTACCAGCCTTTTTCTTGACTTTCACTTTTATTTAAAAGGTAGGCTCTGTTCTCCTCTTAAACTTCAGTTCTTCCTTGATGCTACCCTTAGCCTTATTGCTGGGTCTGTAAAAGTTTCAGTTCTTTCAAGGTGATAGGATGGCTTCTGGGCTAGAAGCTCTGAGAACCACCTCCCCTTGCTGATTCAATCACCCACTAAAACTGCTGGTGGTTCAAATTCTAGCCTCAGGCTTGGGCAGGGTTGGAGGGTGCCTTTGGTCTCACCCTGGGCTTGATTAGGTCAGGCACATTCTAGACCTGCCTAGATCTTTGACAAGGGCCAGTCCCTGGGGACTGTCTTCACCAGGGATGGGGATGGGGGTGGTATGCACAGCTCTGAGTCTATACTGACCTGAAGTGCCACACAGATTTCCCCAAACTGAGATTAAGGTCCTCATCATAAGCCTGGACTGGGATTCCTGGCCTCTTTCTGGGCCCACACAGATCAAGTGGGTAGGACAGATTGCCCCTGGCTAGAATTCTGGACCTTACTGCCAGTGGTTTGCTTGGAACTTTAAGGGGGGCAAGGTCTGAGGGTCTCAATGTTGGCTTGGGCCCAAGTTCATAACCTGGAACAGCAGAAGTGGGATGGATAGGGCTCGCTGTGGCTTGCTCCTCACTCCCTGGTTGTAGCCTCCTGCTGACTGTGCTCTCCTCTCACCCCAGTGACCCAGACACTCTCTGCCTCCTTTTCAAGTTTCCCTTTGAATTAAAGTAGATTCACTCCATCTCCTTATTGGTTCTTTCACTCCAGTATTCATTTTGTGGCATTATTTTAGTGCTTGGAGAGGATTCTCATGGTGGTTTCAAGATTCCCTGCTTCTGCTCCACCATTGTGGCTCTGCCTCCCGCAATGCATGCTTTTAATAAATTCTTGGTGAGTATTTTCTCTCCTGTGCAGTATTTGAAAAATTCCTACACAAATAGGGTTATAACACATAACCAACCAAGAATTGTGTGACAGAAGTGGTGTGATGGGAAAATATGTACCCTATCAAGTCATTTGATGAGAATAGGGGTAGCCGATAGGCTGTCTGAATGTTCCATGGCCATTTATCTATACATTATCAAGAGTGCTAAAAAGAGCCCCGCCACCCCAGGATGTCTGATGCCCCCCCCTACAGAATTTATGGGAGAGTATAGACAAGAGTCACATGGAGTGACAAGATACAACCAAGTCCTCATCTGGATAATTGGAAGGTCTATCCACCTTAGAAACATAAACTCATCACAGGATAAGGTATACAGACAGGAAGCTATTATATAAATTATATTAATCTAGTTTTGCATTATAATGGAATCTCTCATAATTTCTCTCAGGAGGGAAAATATTTCCTTCACTTTTCAGGCTCCATTAAATCTTGGTATGGTTAAGGTACTGGATATCAGGCGGGACTGTCAAATAGGATAATGTTCCATAGCAATATTTTCTTCCTAAGTTTTCCTTTCTCCATTGGAATAACAGAATGAATCAAATGCAGTCCACGCTTCCCCCTTCCCTCTGAGTCAGTTTCATATTTGCCAAATTTCTCTGATAAGGGTGGGAGGGGGATTTGGGGAAGAGGAGGGGCATAATTATAGATTTTTTCAAGTGTGAAAAACCTGCCACTCACCCAACTCCAGTAGCACAAATGAGCGATATGTCAGTTGTTCCGAATGGAGACAAACATGTGCACCCACCATCATTACCCAGGCTGCTCATGATTAATTGGCTGGAATGGGTGAGCAAGATGCTTGTCAGTGCCCACACTCCTGCACTGGCATGGCAGCTAGCTAGCGCACGCTTCTGTACCCTCCCAGAAGAGTTAAGGTTTCCTAAGCAAGGACGGTTTCCCCCCAGGCTCCTAAACAAAGAGCCCCGCTTCTTTCGCACTAAGTTTCTCCAGCCCTGTGAGCTGAGACTGCAGAGAGCCTGAACATTAATGAGGAAACAAGCTCAAAGCCCACGCAGCCTGGCCGGGGCTCAGGAACTTGCCCTCACGTTTCAGGCTTGTGAGATGAGGTTGAACAAATTGTTTTTCTCTGATAACAAACATGGAGCTGGTAAAAACAATCTGTGAAAAGTCAGAGGCCGGTTGTGCGAAAAGTGTTTATTCCCGGCTCAGTATTAAAAGCTCAAGAGAAGAGAATCCTTTGTTGGAGTTGGGGGGCTGGACCGTATTCATGTTGGTCAGGGTCTCCTTCAGCAGCCCACCCTTCAGTTTCTTGTGGTACACAAGCTATACTGATAGCCTCTAAGTCCTTTGGGTGCTGACTCTCGGGATATCCCTGCACCAGATGTTCCTAACCTTTTCTGTGTCATGGACTTTTTTGACCATCTAGCGAATCCTATGGCTCCCCTTTGAAAATAAGGATCACTGACTACATTTATAGAGGAAGGAAATATACATTTAATTGAAAGGTTAGTGAAAATAAAGCTGTATTTTTTTCAGATCCAAGTTCAAGAACCCCAGTTTAAAAATCATTACCTTCCAGTGATGGGCAAACTACAGCCCAAGGGCCAGATGTAGCCCCCTAAAATGTTCTGTCCGCCCTTGGACATTATTTCTAATCTGACAAATACAATGAGTAGGACACAATACAATGAACCTTCGAAAGAGTTGCCTTAGAAACAGACTGACAGATGAGCATTTTCTTTCCTTTAAACACCTCTTTAAAAAGTTTGCCCATCACTGGGACAGTCTGTGCCTCTTCCCATTTCCTCTTCCTCCTCATAGGCTCCAGTCTCACCCTATGGCCTTCACTCCTGATTCCTTCTTCCAGACCACCTTGAAAGCTCCCTTTGAACCCTCCAACCCTTCAACCCTCCATTTAAGATCTGTGGGCTCCCAGATCTCCGTCCCCTATTTGGAGCTCACTAGCATCTTTCTTGAAGAGATATGACTGCCATGCTTTGGTGTATATTCCTTCATTTGTGTATGCATAAAGTCCTAATCTGTGAAAGAGAAATAAAAGTCTGTCATTGCTAATTTTTCAGATTTTCTGATATCATGAAGTTAAGTAAAGTGATTTGCTTTGTTTTTTTTTTTCCCCTAATGGCTTAAGACATAATTCTTCTTAATGGGAATTTCATTAGCACCACAAACAGACAAAAATATTCTCCACTGGAATGCTAGAAGTGGACCAGGGATTCCCTAAGGATTATAAGGTCATCTAGATCAGTATTGTCAAACTCAAACAGAAATAGATCCCATATTGACTTGGAACATCACAAATTAACATTATCTTGATACATGCATAACCCAGTGGAATTGCTCATCAGTTAAGGAAGGGGCAGGGAGGAGAGGAGGGAAAGAACATGAATCATGGAAAAATATTCTTAATTAATTAAGAAATAACATTATATGCATTTGTTTGTATTTTAATTCATTAAACATTTCCAAGTTGTAGTTTATCTAGTTCAGGTTGCACCTGGAAACTTTGCTGGCTTCTCGGCCTACAGTTCAGTTTGATATGTCTCCTCTAGATGCTCATTTGCAGACAACATTATGCTAATTGCTTAAACTGATTGCAATTCAATGCAAAAAAAATTGGCTGTATTCTTCTCTGAGAGATGTTAATTGAGGAATATAAATGTATATATTATTGTTAAAGCATCTGTATGATATCAACCTAATATTCAGATGGAGCTCTGATTTCATTGTTTTGGAGCTCCTTTCAGTAATGTAGATGGCAACCCAACCACCATACCTTCCACCATCAATACTATTCTTGTCCATGTCCTCTTCTACATTCATTACATAGGATTTATGAAAGTGATTGAAGTCATTCTTGCTTTTTGTTGATATTATGGGGATACCAGTGGATGCTATCCCCTTTTTGTATTTGGCAAGTTTATCTTTCCTTTATATCATTAAATTCCTGGATGAACTATTTGAACCCTCTTCTTCCTTTAAGGTCCTTATTGGTTATATGTTGCTACACTGTCACAGACTATCACACTCAATTTTCCTTTCAGTGATATTCTTTTAAAAATTCTTTAGAGACATATATTTTATGTTTGGTGCGAGATGGCAATGTTGGTAGAATACTAATATTAAAAAGACAGAAACTGAATTTCTAAGTAGCTCAATGAATTGAGAGCCAAGTCAAAAAATCAGAGATCATGGGTTCAAATCTGGCCTCAGATACTTCCTAGCAATGTGATCCTAGGCAAGTCACTTGTCCAATTCTTACTGCTCTTTTGCCTTGGAACAAATCCACAGTATTAATTCTAAGACAGAAGATGAGTTGTTTTTTGTTTTGTTTTTTTTTAATTTTTAATTTTGAATATTTTCCCATGGTTACATAATTCATGTTCTTTCCCTTCCCCCCCAAACAGTAACCCCACCAGCCAATGCACAATTCCCTGGGTTTTACATGTATCATTGATTAAGACCTAATTCCATATTATTGATAGTTGAAGTAGAGTGATCGTTTAGCATCTACATCCCCAATAATATCCCCATCAGCCCATGTGTTCAAGCAGTTGTTTTTCTTCTGTGTTCCACAGTTCTTCCTCTGAATATGTTTCTTTCTCATAAGTCCCTGAGCCTTGCTCTGGATCCTTGCATTGCTGCTAGTAGAGAAGTTTCATTATGTTCAATTGTATCACAGTGTATCAGTCTCTGTATATAACATTCTCCTGGATCTGCTCCTTTCACTCTGCATCAATTCCTGGAGGTCTTTCCATTTCACATGGAATTCCTCCGGTTCATTATTCCTTTGCGCACAACATTATTCCATCACCAACAGATACCACAATTTGTTCAGCCATTCCTCAATTGAAGGGAATTCCCTCATTTTCCAATGTTTTGCCACCACCAAGAGAACAGCTATAAATATTTTTGAACAAATCTTTTTCCCTATGATCTCTTTGGAGTACAAACCCAGTAATGGTATAGCTGGATCAAAAGGAAGGCACTCTTTTAGTGCTCTGTGGGCATAGTTCCAAATTGCCATCCAGAATGGTTGGATCAGTTCAGAACTCCACCAGGATTGCATTAATATCCCAATTTTGTTACATTCCCTTCAACATTCATTACTCTCCCCTGCTGTTATTTCAGCTAATCCGCTAGGTGTGAGGTGGTACCTCAGACTTCTGATTTGCATTTCTCTAATTATTTCTCTAATTATTAGAGATTTGGAACACTTTCTCATGTGCTTATTGATAGTTTTGATTTCTTTATCTGAAAATTATCTATTCATGCCCCTTGCCCATTTATCAATTGGGGAATGGCTTGATTTTTTTATACATTTGATTTAGCTCCTAATATATTTGAATAATTAGACCTTTGTCAGAGTTATTTGTTATAAAGATTTTTTTCTCCCAATTTGTTGCTTCCCTTCTAATTTTGGTAGTATTGGTTTTGTTTGTACAAAACCTTTTTAATTTAAAGTAATCAAAATTATTTATTTTACATTTTGTAATTTTTTTCTAACTCTTTCTTAGTTTTAAAATCTTTCCTTTCCCAGAGATCTGACAAGTATACTATTCTGTGCTCACCTAATTTATTTATAGTTTTCTTCTTATATTCAAGTCTTTCACCCATTCTGAATTTGTCTATTATAGGTTTTGAGATGTTGATCAAGACCCAATCTCTCCTATATTGTTTTCAATTTTCCCAGCAGTTTTTGTCAAATAGTAGGTTTTTGTCCTAAAAGCTAGTTTCTTTAGGTTGATCATAGACTGTCTTGCTGAATTTACTTACCCCAAGTCTATTCTACTGATCTTCCATTCTGTCTCTTTGCCAGTACCATATTGTTTTGATGATACTGCTTTATAATACAGTTTAAGGTCTGGTACAGCTAGGCCACCTTCCTTCATATTCATTTTCAATATTTTCCTTCATATTCTTGGTCTTTATTTCTTCCAAATGAACTTTGTTATAGATTTTTCTAATTCAATAAAAAAGTTTTTTGGTAGTTTGATAGGTATAGCACTAAATAGGTAAATTAATTTGGGTAGGATGGTCATTTTTATTGTTAGCTCATCCTACCCATAAGCAATCAATGTTTTTCCAATTGTTTAGATCTAATTTTAAATGTGTGGAAAGTGTTTTGTAGTTGTGTTCATATAATTCCTGTGTTTGACTTGGCAGATAGATTCCTAAGGATTTTATATTGTCTAAGGGGATATTAAATGGAATTACTCAATGCTGAGATGTGTTGGAAATATATAGAAATGCTGAAGACTTATGTGTATTAATTTTGTATCCTGCAACTTATTTATTAATTCAATAGTTCTTTTACTTTTGATTTTGTTAATTTCTCCTTTGATTTTTAGTATTTCTAATTTAGTTTTCATCTGGGGATTTTTAAATTGTTCACTTTTTCATTTTTTAAGTTGTATGCCCAATTAATTTACCTCTGCCCTCTATAATTTGTTAATATATGCCCTCAAGGATATAAATTTCCCCTGAGGTACTGGTTTGGCTGTATCCCATAAGTTTTGGTAAGATGTCATATCATTGTCATTCTCTTCAATGAAATTATTAATTTTTTCTATGATTTGTTCTTTAATTGATTTTGGAGAATCATATTACTTAATTTCCAATTAATTTTTTACTTGCCTATCCATGTACCCTTAACTAGTTATTATTTTTATTGCATTATGATATGAAAAGGATACATTTGTTATTTATTCTCTTTTGCATTTGTTTGCTGTGTTAGTTAAAGTCACTTGGGGTTCTGTTTGGAAATATTGAGCCTCAAGATATGTAGTATATTCCAAACTTCCTGTGGACATGTGGGGAACTTTGAGACTACATTTACCATGATCCAATGGGTTTCCAGTTTCTGATGTCAGGGATGATGTCAAAGAACGGGAACCAACGTATAGGATAGCGCAGCTTAAATTCTGAGGGCAGGCTTGAGACAGTCTTTTTTGGCTATGTAGTGAGGATGGTCACAGGCAGTAACTTTGAAGAGCTTTTACGAGGCAAGTGGTCTTACATATGTTTTTTTTTATTATTAACATGGCCATGGCAATTAAAATAATATTTTCTCTCATAATATCAGCCTTTATCATTTTTATTCTTTACATTGCCTTGTTTCTACCCATGCCCTAGTACATGGTCAATCTTTGTGTATGTACCATGGGCTGCTGAAAAAAAGGTATTTTCCTTTTTGTCCATATTTATTTTTCTCCATGTATCTATTAACTCTAATTTTTCTAGGATTCTATTCACCTCTCTTAACTCTTTCTTATTTATTGTTTGGTTTTATTTTTCTAGATCTGATAGAGGAACAGTTAGGTCTCCCACTACTATTGTTTTACTATTTCCTCCTGGATCTCTGCCAGTCTCTTCCTTAGAAATTTGGATGCTATACCATTTGGTGCATACATGTTGAGTACTGTTATTTCCTCATTGTCTATGCTGCCTTTTATCAGGTTGTAGTTACCTTCCTTATCTATTTTAACCTTATCTATTTTTACTTTGGCTTTGTTAGAAATCATGATTGCCACTCCTGTCTTCTTTTTCTCAATTGAACCCCAATAGATTTTGCTCCAGCCATTGATCTTAACCCTGTGTATGTCCACCTGACTCATGTGTGTTTCTTGTAGACAACATATGGTAGGATTTTGTTTTCTAATCCACTCTGTTATTTGCTTCCCTTTTATGGGCGAGTTCATCCCATTCACATTCAGAGTTATAATTATCACCTGTGTTTTCTCCAACATTTTGATTCACTCTCCAAGTTTTACTCTTTCTTCCTTCACTATTTCTTTTTTTTTTAAACCCTGGAACTTCAGTGCATTGTCTCATAGGTGGAAGATTGGTAAGGGTGGGCAATGGGGGTCAAGTGACTTGCCCAGGGTCACACAGCTGGGAAGTGGCTGAGGCCAGGTTTGAACCTAGGACCTCCCGTCTCTAGGCCTGACTCTCACTCCACTGAGCTACCCAGCTGCCCCCTTCACTATTTCTTTTTAAACCAGTGGTTTGTTTTAAATTGTTCCTCCCTTATCCCCTCCCTTAGTTTACTTCCCTTTCTGCCCACTCCCTTTTTGTTCCCCTCTTATTATTTTTTAAGGCCTATAAGATTCTTTCCCCCATCACTTTCCCTCCTTTTTCGAACTCCCCACCCCACTAACCCCCTTGGTTTATTCCTTCTGACTTTCCCCATAGGGTAAGATAGAATTCTATATCCCAATGGATCTAGCTACACTTCCCTCTCAGAATTAATTCTACTGAGAGTTATTCATCCACTCCTCTTCCCATGCACCTCTTTGTGTGGTATAGATTATCCTATTTTTCTTGTTCCTTCAAGTTTCTCTTGGTGCTATCTTCTATTCCCCCCCTTTTCCATTTTTTGCATATTATCTTAGACCATTTAGTACTCCAACCTCTCCCTATGAATAATTCTTCTAATTATTATAATAGTGAATACAATTTGTGAGAATTACACATAACATTTCTCCATATAGGAATACAAATAATTAGATCTTATTAAAGCCCTTAAAGAAGCAAATTTAAAAATAAGAGGGTTTTTTTCCCTTCCCCTCTCTTTCTTTTTTACCTTTTTGTGTTTCTCTTGATTTTTGTGGTTGGAGAACAAACTTTCTGTTTAGTTCTGGTATTGTCTTTACAAATACTTGGAATTCTTCTACTTTGTTGAATGCCCATACTTTCCTCTGGAAGTATATAATCAATTTTGATGGGTAGGTGATTCTTGGTTGTAGATCCAGTTCTATTGCTTTTCTGAATATCATATTCCAAGCCTTGTAGTCTTTTAGTGTGGAGGCTACCAGATCCTGTTTAATCCTGATTGGTGCTCCTTGATCTCTGAATTGTCCCTTTCTGGCTTCTTGTAATATTTTTTCCTTAACATGGAAACTTGAATTTTGCAATTATTTTCCTTGGGGTTGACTTTTGAGGGTTTAGTGTAGAGGGTGTTCTATGGATCCTTTCAATGTCTATTTTGCCCTCTTTTTAAAGAACATCAGGGCAGTTTTCTTGGATAATTTTTTGTACTATGGTGTTCTGATTTCTGTTAATTGCTGATTTTTCAGGAAGACCAATGATTCTCAAATTCTCTCTTCTAGACCTGTTTTCTTGATCTGTAATTCTCTAAGTGAGATATTTCATGTTTCCTTCTATTGTGTCAGTCTTTTGACTTTGTTTTATTAGATCTTGCTGTCTTGAAAGATTATTGGCTTCTAGTTGCCCAGTCTTTAAAAACTTGTTTTCTGCTATAATCTTTTGATTTTCCTTTTCAGGTTTGTCTATCCCAGTGATGGGCAAACTACAGCCCATGGGCTAGATGTGGCCCCCTGAAATGTTCTATCCAGCCACGTGATATTATTCCTAATCTGACAAATACAATAAGTAGGATACAATATGATGAAACTTCAAAAGAGTTGCCTTAGAAACAGACTGACAGATGAGCATTTCCTTTCCTTTGACCCCTCTTTAAAAATTTTGCCCATCACTGGTTTATCCTGTTTTCCAGCTGTTTAATTTTGGTCTCCAATTTACTTATCAATTCTTTTGATTTGGGGGCATCTTTCTCCAATTTTGAGTTTCTGTTTTTTAAGCTGTTAATTTCTTTTTGATCTATTTCCCACTTTTCTTGCCAGATCTCTTCCATTTTTCTCTTGGTCTCAGGTTTGAACTCTTCAAGAGCTTGTGACCAATTTTCATATTTTTTGGAAGGTTTGAATATGCTTACTTGTTTGTCCTCCTCTGCTTTCTGGATTATTTCTGTGTAAAGGTTATTGAGTGGTAGAGCTTTTTTCTTGTTCTTTCTGATGGTTATTTCTTGGGCATTGCTTGTCATCATTAAGCTAGATTTTGTCCCTGCTTGCTCTAACTGGTGCGCAGCATCTAACTGGTACTGTGGGTGGGGTGGGGGAGGGTTGATCAGCTCACATTTTGATGGGAGATATTTCACCCCCTTATAGCTTAGAAATGCCCAAATCCCACAAACCTTTGATACTGCACCCTATTGTAGGGTCCCTTCTTTCATTTGTATTTGTTTTTTTTTTTTGTCCTTTGGAGGTATGCTGTATGGGTTGGTAGTTAGGAGAGTTAAGAGCCCTGTTTTACTCTGTAGCCATCTTAACCCAGAAGTCTTGTTTTTGGTTTTATTTTTAACGACAAGTATTTCCTATTGTGTAAAGCATCAGATCATTAAGAGAGCTCTATAATTTCCTAAAGCAACTTTAAGTCCACTTTCCTACTCTACCTTAAATTTGCTCCACATTGTTCATTTGTATGGTTGAATCCAGAAATGTGTAATGGTGGACAATTTCATAGGTTGCCCATCTAAATATATATTTAAATCTAAGCAATAGAGATTCTTAATCCATTTGGCCTTTCCTTTGTAGATAGACAGGCCAGACACCTTTGAATAATTATAAATCTCTTTCAGTAGGCCACACAATTTCTGGGGCTTGTTGCAATCAGCAGCATGTTGTATTAAAAAAGAAGCATCTAGAAGAGGGGTATCAAACTAAACAGTAGGCCAAAGATCCAGCAAATTTCTTAAGGCTAAATTGAACTAGATAAAATATTCTTGGGTAATGTTTAATAAATTAAAGTACAAAATAAGATAGTGTTAATTTGTGACGTTCTAAGCCAATATGTGGCCTATAGGGATCTATTATCTGTTTGAGTTTGACAATATTGATCCAGAGGACCTCATAGTCTATAGGGAATCCCTTGTCAACCTTAGCATTACAGTGCAGAATATCCTTGACAAGAATACAGCTCCCTATTTTATTTCTTACCTGATATTTATTATTGTTGTTACCTCTTCTAGAGAGAACTATTCTTTTACATCAAAGATGAAATAATTATTCTCTAAGAATATCTGTATATAAAGTTCAAGAGTCTCTTCTGAGCTAAGCAATTTCATTTCAAATATGTATAGAATTATTACATCTGCCTCAAGGACCAGTTGGTTTCATCCTTCAGGTATTGATAGTTCTCTTTTTCTTTTCTCAATTACTAATTGAACACTGAGTCTGATTCTCTGGTGTTTTACTTCTTTAGAGAAGGATTTCTTGAGGAGAAAAGATTCTAAAATAAAGTGATTAATTCTCTCCAGGAATGATAAGCAAAAAGAGCTAGTAGAATCCTTTCAAAATACAATTCAGATGAGAAGAATACAGATAATTATATGAGGATTTGATTTTTACCATATTTACCATAATTTGTTTTAATTCCTTATAATTCCATAAGTCCTTAATTATATTTGTTATATATCTATAATTCCTTAGTTTCTGGTTTTTGCCAGCTCAGATTTCAGAACATTTCTACTCCAATCTTTTTGTTGCAGTGAATTATCAACTTAATCCTCCTTGCTATATAAATGAATAAATCAATCTAATCTATCCAAGGTCCTACTTTGATTTGGCTGTGTGTGCATGTGAAATTTTGTTTCAGTAATTAACATTGAATTTTGGTCTACTTAATAGAACACACGCATAAAACCATAGTAAATGTATCATAGATACAGAACTGGAATCTTGAATTTTATGACTATAGAATTAATTTTGAATAGCCTTACTTCATATTGAATCTCTGATTATATTTTAAAATGTGTATCCATTTTCCAAAATGATGATTAAAACTCTTAGGCTCCTTCATGCCTCCAACATGAAAATGACAAACTATTCCTCAACATTTTTCCTTATTAAATCAGAGCAAGCTGTGCATTAACAAGCTTAATTCAGACAGCCTAAATGACCTCGTGAACTCAAAGCTAGGCTAACACTTATGTCTACCACTGGTTTTTCTCATTCATTATGTCCAAATATATATGCTTCAGATACATTGCTGATAGTCTGTGAAATACAATTATCTGTTTTCCTGTGTTTTGTTTCAGTTGTGCAGGTCATTATAGCCCTCATATATTCACAAGACTGATCCAGTAGCTTTAGAGAATTTTTTATGACAAAGGATAGCTTTAATTTCTCCTGAAAACTGTTCATTTCCTTTTACCATTTACCAAATGAAGAATGGCTCAGATTTTTATAAACCTGACTCAGTTCTCTATATTGTTGAGGTATTAGGCCTTTATCAGAAAACAATATGCTATAAATTTTTTACATTACTTCTCTATGGAAACTTTTAGCACAATGTAATTTCCATGATTATCTCTTTCAGTTAGGTCTAATTTTTCTATCTTCTTTATTTTAGTCCTGCCTTTTAACTCTGTGTGTGTCTCCCTATCTCAGGTGTATCCCTTGTATACAACACATCATTGTTCAGGTTTCCCAATCTATTCTGCTATCCACTTCTGTTCTGTGGGTTAACTCATTCTATTTGCATTCACAATTATGACAATTAAATGTTCAATTCCTTCCATCGTATTTTCCTATGCTTATCCTTCTCTCTATGTTTTTATCCTGCCCTTCTTGACAGTGTCTTGCTTCTGATTACTACTTCCTCAAATCTGACCTCTCCTTTATTATTCCTCCTCCATATCTCTTACCCTTTTCCAAACCCTTATTTGCCTATTGGGTAAAATAGATTTTGATACTCAATTGAATCTGTGTATATATTCTTCCTTCTTTGCATCAATTCCAAGATTAAGTTTCAAGCATTGCCCACCATTCCTCAATTCTCCCCTCTAGTATAAAAGGTTTTTCTTGAACTTCTTTTTTGTATGAAAAAATGTGCCTTATTCTACCTCTCTCTTCTCTCTTCTTCCAATGTATCCATTTTTCTCATCCCTACATTCTATTTTTGGAGACTGTCCTAATATAATCAACTTATACCCATGGCTTCTGTCTATGCAGACTCATTCTAACTGCCCTCATAATAATAAAGTTCTTAGTAGTTTATATATCTTCTTCCAGTATAGGAATGATATAAACAGTTTAATTCCATTGAGTCACTTAGGATTTCTCTTTTCTGTTTACCTTTTTATGCTTCTCTTGAATCTTCTGTTTAAAAGTCAAATTTTCTACCCAATTCTTATCTTCTCATCAAGAATGTTTCGAAGTCCTCTATTTCATTAAATATCTTTTTTTCCCCTGAAGGATTATACTTAGTTTTACTGAGTAGCTTATTCTTGGTTGCAATCCTAGTTCCTTTGCCCACTGAAATTTCATATTCTAAGTCCTCCCCTCCTTTACCATGAAAACAGTTAAATCTTGTGTTAACTTGCCTATGAATGTATAGTATTTGAATTATTTCTTTCTAGCTATTTGCAATATATTCTCCTTGGTCTGGGAGCTCTGGAATTTGAGTTAATACTCCTAGAAGTTTTTATTTGGGGATCTCTTTCAGGTGGTGATTGATGGATTCTTTTGATTTCTATTATACTCTCTGGATTTAGGGTATCCAGGTAATTTTTTCTTAATAATTTCTTGAAATATGATGTCTAAGTCTCTCCTGCAGACCTCCTAAGTAGTCTTAGGATAGAAAAATTTCTCCTTTTGATCTTTTGTTGGCTCCTCTACCACCTCAAAATTTGTATCAAGGTCTTGTTTTAAAGTTGTTTGGAGAGGAATATTGGGAGAGTGTAGCTGAGTCCCTCCCTGTACTCCACCATTTTGGCTCTACCTCTATTTGGGGAATTTTGGTGAACTATGAGCATGCTAGAACTCAGCAATGTGATGTGACATATAAGAAGGTCAATTGTAGAATTTTTCTTGAATAACATACATATAAAGAAATAAATAGAGGGGGCAGCTAGGTAGGCTCAGTGGATTGAGAGCCTGGCCTAGAGATGGGAGATCCTAGGTTCAGGTCTAGCCTCAGACACTTCCCAGCTGTATGATCCTGGGCAAGTCACTTGACCCCCATTGCCTAGCCCTTACCACTCATCTGCCTTGGAACCAAAACACAGTATTGATTCCAAGATGGAAGGTAAGGTAAAAAAAAATAAAGAAATATATAGAAAGAGACAGACAGACAGAAAGACAGAGACACACAGAGAGAAAAAGTAGCATGAATACAAAATAAAGTGGCATTTCATTGGACTCTGGACAATCAGATTATGTATGGAGTATTATGCTCAATACTACAATCCATTCCTTATAAAGGTTATTCCTGGAAACTGTTCAGAAGATAGGAGTAAGGATGATGGAAGAACCTTTCTTCCCTTTAAAGATTAGAGGAATTAGGGGAATTTAGACTGGAAAAGAGAGAAGATTCAGAGAGAAGAGAATGATAACTGACTTCAAGTTAAGACCTTGCCTTTAATTTTGGAGTTTACACATGACTTTGTGGTCCCATTTATATATTTTGACTGGATCAAATATATTATTTTCTGAGGTCATGAAAGGAATAAATGCTTAAGGAAGGAAGAGGGAGAGTGACAAAAAATT